>NW_009723571.1:29130-51480 GCF_000703405.1 Apaloderma vittatum | reverse complement strand
GAGCTGGCTGACAAATACCCTCTGTGGCATTCAAATTAATTACATCACCTGCCCAGCATTGCCTTATGTCAGAGGGGAAGGGATATACCTGCCAGTTCTGAAGACTGCTGTGAGCGTTGTTAATTCACAGGGTGAAGCCAGGTCAGGTTGGATCAAGCTTTGTTCCCCTTTACGACAAAATGGTTATTCCTCAATATTCCTCGATTCCTTTTTATTGCAGAACTGAGTTTCCCTTTCAGAAACCTGTCACCGTAGGGCAGCGTAACTCGTGCCAACGCTTCCTTTGGCCTTCCTGCCCCGAGGTGTCCTTCGAGTGGGTCTGGATCGTGCAGTCTCTCTGTGGGTACCGACATCTCCTCGGGAGCATGAGCTGTGCTGAAAAAAACCTCTTCTCCTTCAACTGGGATATGTCACCGCCTGCTACCTGCTGTAAGAGCTGAGCCGAGGTGTGTTTCGCACGTCTGATGTTGGCTTTCGTTTGAAATGAGTCGGTTTCCCAGCTGTAGGTGAGGCTGCAATCCTAACATGATTTCGGCATGTTTCTACATTTCCAGAAGTGCTGTCAGCTTGTACTCGTGGCTGCCTGATAAGACAGGCAGATTTCTGACTCCTGGGGCTTACTCGGAGCTACCTTTGAAGTCTTAAAAGCATGGCAAAGCGCTTTTTGTTTATTTCGAGTTTATAAGGCTCAGTATGGATGTAGGTCCTGCTAGTGTTAACATTTTTTTTTCTTAATATACCTTTTCCATATTCCTTTTGATCACGTTCTCCTTCGATTTTGCTCCTTTTCGTCTGTTTTGTTGCTCTTATACAGTTAAGTCAGTCCTAGAAACATTATTTAAAATTTTCTGGGAGCGCTGGCATAGGTGGGCGGAATTGGGAGTTACTTTTGTAACCGTTCCTTGTGCTGGCACCTATCAAAAGGTCTTGTTTGCTGAGCAAACCGGGCAGTTTCTGGCTCCGTGATAAGTGTGCTTGGGAGCTGAGCGGGGGGCTGGTCGAGGAGTGTGTTAACCAACCTGCTCTGAAGGACGCAAGTTGAACAGAACAAAAAGGATGAATATGTGGGAGGTCACTAGAAAGTCATAGCTTACAGTTCAAGCTGCTCATTTTTTATATTTTTTTTTTTCTTACTGGGTTTTAATTCTCCCCAAAGAGACTCTTTCTCATCTTGGACTTTATTTCATCCCCTTGCGAGGTGGACGTAGTTCTCGCTTAGCTCTGAGGTGAGTTGACTCGGGGTGATGCAAGGTGAGGGGACCGGACAAACCACCCGCGTGAGCTGCTGGACCTTCCCCAGCCCTCCTGCCCCAGGCCTTGGAGATGCCTTTGAGACACTTGACATTTTCTCCTTCCCCATCCCCTCTGGCCACTGGTCAGCTCGTCACTGTTGTAACCGATTCCTCTCGTTTCGTTTTGCACAGTTGGTAGAAGCGCGGTTTTCGCTGGGTTGACTTGCTCGGACCGGATCAACTCGCCGGCTGCAGGGCATGATGTGGGATTTGCTTGTGCAGTTGGCTGTTTTTCTAGGCATTGTTACGGTGGAAGGTCCTTTTGTGGCCGAAAAGAAGCCGCGATGGTTTGTTGAGCTCTTAATGCAGCAGAGTGTGTTGGCTGGAAATCGTCATCTCTGAATGGAGAGCTGGCAATGCGAGAATGAGAGCGGGCTGAAAGAGTGGAGTTTCAGGGCGCCCCCACCACTGTTTTTTTTAATTAGTATTATCCTCCCTGACCTTTGAAGGGAGTGTATCAGCCCAGAAACTCCAACAGGTCTGAAAGATGAATGAGCACACGTGAATTACTGCTCCTGGTTTGGAAAAGCGTTGGGAAAGGCTTCCCCCCGAGATTAGAATCAACCTGAGGCACATAAGATCAGGTGCTGCATTAAGCACAATCCTCATGCAAACAGTGTTGCCGCTTCATAAACTTTGTGCACAGCAAGGAGAACTACACATGATTTTTTTAATATTTTTTTTTTTTAGGGAAGTGTTCTCGTTCAGAAACTTTATGGACTTCTTTTCACGGTGGGATGCCTCGCCGCCTGTACTGAGGTTATAAAGAGTTGGCCAGAGAAGTAGTGGGAATTAATTTCTCTGTTTTTCCTAGTTATGACTGGGACACTTTTTTTTATTAAAGCTGGAGCTGTGCAACGCAAGAATAGATTGCCTGGAGAGGGTTTCTTTAAGGAAATTTGGTGTCTTAATCAGAAATAATTAGAAATTACCCTAGCGAGACTGTGAAGGAAAAAAATAAGGCTACAGCTGAATTCTAAAGTGTACGTGCTTACTGTTTGGCAAAATCAGGAGATGAAAAGTAAGGATCCCGTAGAGGCAGTGACATGATTCCAGTGTCTATTGAGAAAGAGATTTACTTTTAAATAGCTGAGCTGCGTCCGGTTCACGTGTCGGTTCCGTACCTGAAGTCGATAAAGACACCCACACAGCACAGGTTTCCTGTAGCTCGTTTTTTCTCAGGCAGGAACATCGTGTTGCCTTTCTGTCTGGAATTTGATTAGAGGCACCTGTTTTATGTACCCTAAGGGGCACCAGGTTTGAACGGACTGTGCAGGCTCTTTGTCCCAGGAAGGGGTTGGAAGGAAAGCGCGAGGAGCTTTGGGAAAGCGCCGCCGGGCAGGACTGCGAATCCAGCTGCTGCCTTGGCTGCCGCGCGGGCTTTTTCGGAGAGGTCAGGTGAGCTTTGCGACCGATTCGTGTCGGGAGCAACTGAGCTCGTTCCTGCCGCTTCTTGAAAAGGAACCGGCTCCGCAGCGGCCTCATTTCCGTGAGGAAACAGTGGTTGCAAATGAAATAGTCTATTGAGGTGTAATTATGGGGGCATTGCCCTCGGACTCGGCTACTTTGTTTTCATTGCAAGTTTGACGAAAATGGAAACCACCGAATTAAGGCAAAGGCGGTTGGATTTTCACCCCAGAAGCCAGAGGTAAATAAGCAGCCCTGTGATTACGCGTCTTTTGGGTGCGTGGTGCAGCGCGACGCGGACGCACATTCTGCACAGCCCGGACCATGCGTGCAACCCACAGTCCTCAACCACGCGCCTTAACGGTGGGTTGGGGATGGAGGTTTTTGTTGCTGATCCATCGAAACAAACTCGTTGTTACGCTTCCTGGCAGAGCGGAGGACTGAGCTGGTGTTTTCAGCAGCGTTCGTCAGGTTAAAATGTATTCTAAGCAGTAGGAGCAGGTTTTCTGGAGAGGTCTCGTCGGGTTGTAAAAGCAGCTTTTGCTGCTTTCAGAAGCTTCAGCTCGGAGACCTAATGACTGTGCTGATTATCTCTGATGGCTCTTTTGTGGCAGAGGTCTGAGATCCTTCACTGCTCTCTGCACGAATTCAAAAAGGGTGGAAAATAATTGTTATAATTTTGAGGGGGGGGAGAAGAACGTAACTGCAGCTGAGTGCAAGTTAACAGGTGTCTTTATTTCTATTGTGAAGTTGCCATCGTGAGTGTTGGATGGTGGCTTCAAACAAGCTGTCCCCTGCCTTCGGGCTGCTGCAATTTCTTCACCCTGGAGGCACCAATATCCTTTTCTTTCTAATTTAATCTGGACGGCTCGAAGTGGTTAGAGGTTTTCCGAGCAAACTGAAATTCCCTGCGAGGTGCGGTACAAGAACAAACTGTCGCACGAGCAGGTATGTACTGCTCACAAAGGAATTTTAATTTCCGACAAGCCCTGCTGGACTGAAATCGGTTGTGCAGAAAGACGCGATGGAAACAGGCCAGTTCCCGAGTGGTGCTGCTGGGGCTAGGATTTCACAGGAGCTCCAAGCTGACCTTCCGTTGCTTTTGGAAGCGAGACCTTCTGCAGCCCCGAGCCCACTGCGTTTTCTCCCTTAAATAAAAGCTGGCATTAGTGGGTTTGTGGCACCGCGAGCTGGAAAAGATCTGGGTGAAAATGGGTCCTTTCGTTGGTGACGTGCACTGAGGGTGGTTTAAAGCAGGCAGAGGCTGACTTCTGAGCTTGAATCTCAAGTGCTCAGATGTTTAATGTGGTGTGTGTGTTGTTTTATGGACTTTAGGAGGAAAAAAGACATCTCAAAGGGCTTTGTATTCTTAATATGCACAGGGCTGAGGACCACACTCCAGAGCTCTTTCTCTTTACGCTAGTATAACCCTCTCTGGAAGGCAAATTGGACTCAGGACATTTCCTGGTCTCCTTGTGTTCCTATTAGTGCACTAATTAATTTATACAGCCCTTGCTCTGGAGCAGAAATTGGGCTGTGGTCGGGGTTTGCTGAGGCTCAGCTGGTATTTTTGGAGCTAGCTAGGAGTGCTCTGCTGGCTTGAGCAGCAAGAATGTTATTCCTAGTATTGGACTTAAGTAGTCAAGAATTCAGTTTTGTCATCTTACACTTTTTGGAAAGAGGGAGAAGGCGAAAGTACAGCTTAGATTTTGGGCAAGTGAGCTCAGCGGTTCAATTATTCCTTGTTTTTTGCTCACTGGGTGTCGAAGCAGGTGCTGGTAGAGCTGGTTCATTCTCTTCAGTCCCACTGTGCTCTGATAACTGGGAATCCTCTGTGGAAAGCCCTCCTACAAATCCCTCAGTTCATTTCCTTCTCTGCTTTTGGTGTGCTCAGACTTTTCTGGGTAATGGCAAACTGTGTCCTTCAGTATAAGAATTGAATAACATGCTTTGAGGGTTTGTGTGTGATGCTAGATTAAGTAGTGTGTTTCTGTCTTGGGGATGGTTTTAATTACATCAGGCTTGGTCTTCTGGCTTGTTTTTAAAATTTCAGCCCTTTTTGCTTTTAGGCCTCACCTCTGATCTCTGCAAAGGGGCTATTTTGTTTGCTCTGTGGTATAATTAAAAGTACACCTTGCTCTACTGAAAAAAAAAAGCTGAAGAACTGTTTTGCAGCTGTGGTGGTGTCGGGGAATTTGGAGTGTTGTGGTTCAAGTGTTTGGTGTTGAGCCTTCTTGCTGAGCCAAGCTAAAATCTCATCTCTTTCTGAAACTTTTCCAAGCTGAAACCTGCGTGGCTCAATGTTGGGCAGACAGCTGAGGAAATGGAGTTTTGAGAGGACGGGCCACTAAATACCAGCTGCACGCAGACGTGCGCTAACCTGCAGGTGAGGTGCACCTCCGTCGAGCCTTCCAGGGAAAAAAGCTTCCACATCTCCTCAACGGTAGAGTTAAGTGTCAAGTTTTACAGTCTCGCTGTCAGTCAGGAATCCATCCAGGAGGTAAATATTCTTGGGGATCTGGGGTTTCCATCCTCTGGAAGGTTGATCAAGGAAGAGCCGTGCCTTGCTGCCTCCCTTCGGATGTTCTTCCTCCTGTGTCAGCTTCCACGATAATAAAACCAAGAGTGTCCATCCTCTGCACGACGCAGCCGTTCTGCTTTAATGTTACCCTCTGCTTTTGTCGGGAAGATAATTTTGGGTAGAGGCAAGCCCTCCAGCTGCTTCAAGGACAGTGAGCAGGGGAGCTGGTTTTGCACTATTCATACTGCAGGGGGTTTTTTTCCCCCCCTGCGTGCGTGCACACCTCCAGAGGGGTTGATCAGCTGCCAAAAGGTCTGGAGGCGAATTTGAAGTGTTTGCAGCACTGATAGCTAAATAGAAATAGCATTTGTCACTGGGAGCTGGCTTAGAAGTCGTGCCATGTTTCTCGGTGCTGTGCTTTCCTACAGACTACTGGCTTTGTGTTTAAGGTTTGGTAAATATGGCTCGCTCAGTGAACTGGAACACCTGGGAGAGGCTTTCTGAGATGTCCTGTGATCTGTTTCAAGTAGAAATATGAAAAAAAATTGCTGTATTTGGCTCATTAGCTGAATAAGGTGTCCAGGTGCTGCTGTTGAAGTCCTGTATGAGGCAGACAATAGAGTATCGCAAGTTTTAATTTGATTTTGAATTACTTTTACAAAAGAAGTTCATCCCCTCTTGAAGAGAGGGAAACTGAGGCATGGATAGACCTTTAAAGGACTTCATCCAGGGTCCAATGTGCTGGTTAGCAGCAGAGCTAGGAGCCAAGGTGGGTCTGGAGTCCCGCTTCCATGTTCTGCCCAGCGTGTCGATGAGTATTTTTAAGGTTTACTTTGCGCAAATTATGAAAAAACCTGCCCCATCTCCCAGCCCCAGAGGATGCGGCTCCTTTCCCTTCCCAGTTCCTCTGTGGTAATGTTATATTACTGTGCCACCCACAGGCAGCCACCACGCTGCTGAAAAATGTTTGCCGTGTGCACGGGGAGCCGCTTATCAAATACTAAATCTGCGACAAAAAGCCACTGGTTTCATTTGCTGTAATATTTAGATTTCTCAAACCTAGTTATTCTAGTGTTAAATCACATTTAGAGTTGTTATGCTATTTTCTGGGTGGTTTTTTTTTTCTCCCCCTGCACTGTTTCCTACTTCTACAAAACCCTTTCCTCGCGCTAAGCAGCTGCTGCGTTTCTCCTCGAAGCGATGGCTTTCCCACAAGTCAAGAAACGCAAGCTGTGCTCCAGTCTGAAGTGTCGGGATCCTCGCAAAGAGAGAGGAACTCGCAGGGCTGTTAATTATTGGTGCGATGCGTCGCCACATTAGGCTGCGAGAACAACTTGGTTTAATCGGGGTCGTTTTTTCTCGAGGAGGAGGGAGCGTTCTGATTTTTTTTTTACCTCCAGGATGCGCAGGAGTTGGCCTCTCCCGTTGCTCCGTGGGTGATTAGCACAGAACAAACTGGGTCAGCGGAGGCTGCTCGGAGGATTTTGGAAGCAGCAGACCTGTCCGTAGCAAACATGTAACGGATGGACGTGAGCAAACAGACTTTTCTTTTTAGGTGGAGTAGATTTGATATTAGATGAAGGCAGAAAAACCAGGTTTTTAGGCTTCTGCTGAGCTGAAGAAGAGCTTGTGCCGCTCCCTTCCCCTTGCTTGGTCTAACAAGAGGTTAACTCCACCTTCGCACCTTGTCTGGTAATTTCTAGCAGAGTATTTGGCGTGGTTGATCTGTTTAGGTTTTTTAAGAGTTTCTCTTGTGATATTTAAACTCTCGCCTGTGCACCTGTGCTATAAGCTGCCCCTTGGGAGAACTGCTCTGTGCTGTCGAGTTATTTTGCTTTGTAGAGCAGAATTTTAATATTGTTTACCATGCTTTTAATCTTAGGGCTGGCAGATAAATTGAGTTACTTTAGCCCTTCCCCTGGGGACTTGATGAGGCTTCGTGGACAGCGTAGCCAGAGCATTAGGTGGAGTTATCTGAGCTTTGCAAAAATCTGCTCATCTGTCTTCCTGGAATGGATAATTGATTGGTGAGAGAATAAAATGTTGATGATGATGATGGTGATGTTGTTATTATTTTGCATTTGTAAAAAGAGATGGACAACCAGATCTGCTGGGGCAGTTGGGAAGTTTTTGCTGTGAGTGCAGCCTCTCAGAAACATCTGGGTTTGCACTGAGAACAGTCCCTCGGATGACTTGGTTCCACTGTTGGAGTCAAGGTTGGCAAGACGGGGCTGAAAACTCAGAACCTCCCTGGAAAAACCCATGTGATGACGAGCAGGTTGTCCCGTGCCTGGTCTCAGTCTCCCAGCCAGCTTTATTCTTGCAGCCCACTCCTTTTTGTTAGAATTGTGAATTCTCTCGCGGCCTCGTCCATCGTGTGGTCCAGCGGGGACCTGCTCGGGGTTTGGGCTTCTGGACGCTTCTGCGACGCGTAACGTTTTTAAAACGGCGCAGAGTAGCGTGATGAATATTGTGTCTGTTTATTGACTGACTGTTAGTAGCATCACATTAGGTCAAAATAAAATTTCTAGGAGGCTGTCAAGCCAGCTGGGTATCATTGTGAGGGTATGTCACTTGAGGGCTCCCTAATGGTCTGCATTAATGCAGAACTTTGTTCCTCAGGCTACTGGCTGTTTGTTAACACTTCCCTTTCCCTCTCCCTCCAGCTGATGGGTACAGTTTGAGACTCTTATAAGAACATCCTTTCTTTCCTCCACATGCTGCTTTTTTTTTTTTTCCACGACAGCCTCCGGTTTTGTCTCTCATTACAGTAAGAGCCCTGTAGTAGCTGCCCAGCTGCTGTCGCGTCCTTCTCTGGAATGGTGATTTAGAGCTGAGCCAGCTTGGAAACTGCCTTTCCACGCCTAAGGCAAGCCTGGTAGCAGACACTGTGGAGAGGTAACGTGCCACTTCTGTTTGGAAGAGTTGTCAGTTTTCTAGTTTAGTTGGAGGGGAAAAAACAACCAACATCAGCTGAGGTTTTCCTTGGCCTTTTGGAAGCATCCCTTCGGTTTTTTCAAAGGAAGCTGCTCAGTGTTGCTGGAGGAGATGAGCAGCCCTGGGTCAGAAATGCTGGTGAGGACAGCGGTGTGCAGGTAATGAGCTTGGCTGTGGAGAAAGCTGAAAACGTAGCGTTTGAGAGGTCTGGGTAAGGGTTGCTGAAAACGAGACCAGGAGAAAGTGGGTAAGCAAGCTGGCAATCAGTAAAACTCACAGCTGAGCTACGTGCATTGCCCGAGGCTGCAAAAAATGGTGTCACCTCAGCAGCTTCCTGATGAAGAGCTGGGGCTGTCAAGGTCCTGTCCTTCCCAACCCTCCTCTGAAAGTGGTTTGCATCTGGGTCAGCTCTGGCCCTTCCGGGGTGGCTGGATCAGTGCAGGGAGGAGGTCCAGAACCTGGACTTCGGTCGGGTTGTGTTGCTGTGGGGCCGCGCTCTCAGGACGCTGCAGCGGAGCTGAGCGCTTGGGCAGAGCTGGGGCAGGTGAAATTCCCTCCTTCAGCACAGAGCCTGTTCAGACTGAGGGAAGAGGGTTGGAGAACAGCGTAGGAAATGCTACAACATGGCTGTGGAGCCGTTCTTTTCTATTGTGTGTGGATTAGCTGCCTGGCTGGAAAAAAGCCATCACCTTGCTGCCGAGAGTTCAGAGATGGGGTCAGTGGAACAAGAGTATGTTGGAATGGGGAATATATTCTTAGATTGGTACCAAGAGCTGGGAGGAGAAAAAAAAAAAGAGGAAAAGAAGCAGCAGTGTTTGAACTAAGAAGCCAGACAAAGGCTTCTGCCGGCTGCGAGCCAGCCAAAGGCGTCTGGTGGCTGCGATGCCAGCAGCAGCGAGGGGCAGGCGGCCGGGCGGTGGAGCCGGGGGTGTGTGTGTCCCGGGGTGGTGAAAGGAGCTGTGCCTGGAACAGAGGAATTTCACACGGCTGTCGGGCCCAGGGACCGTGTGAGCACTTTGAGGACATGAATATTCAGAGGAGCTGCTGTGTGTCGTGCTAAAGGAAACCCAAACCCCAAGTTTTCGCAGGCTCGCTAACCTGAGAAAAGTCTGACAGTAGGGCATAAAAGTAATTTTCTGGTTTGCGGGGCGGGTTATCTCAAAGCGTCCTTTGCGAAGTAGAGCTTCCCAATGAGCCAGTCCCAGTTTAAGCAGGGCAGATCCTGCTGCCAGCGTTATCCACCGCTTGGGTGAGAAAATTCCTGTTCCTTGGCGTGGGCAGAGATGTGCTCCAGCTCCAGCAGCCTGGCGGTGCTGCGAGTTCTCGCCGCTCTTTCTTGCTCTAACCTGGCATCGCTTTGTTTTGTTTGCTCTTTTTTTTTTTCCTCTGACATGCCTTTTTCGCTTGTTCTGTTAATAATCAGATGATTGTGGATCTAGTGCTTTTCTCAGAAAGATCCCTCCTAGCAGAGGCCGAGGTGCTTCCAGCCGCGCTGTCAGCGGTGACAGATGTCCTTGGTGCGTACAGCGAGCGTCCAGCAGCGACGAGCTGCCAGGATTAGTATTCCAGGCGCAAACGTGCCCCTTGTAATATGCAAAGCTCAGCGCAGCCCTTTTTCTTGAAAGGCGAATTAAAAACTGAGCTCCCTGGTGACTCTGGGGAGTAGGAGGGTTGCCATCATCTATGCTGAGGTCCAAGTAGATTTTGAGGTGTCTGGTTTTGTTTCCTCTTCTGCTTTCCCTTCCCAAAAGGGCTTTTGAGAAAGGGCAGGGGGACCTTACCTGCAAACACCCTGCTACTACCTGGGAGTTTGGGTTTGTGTGAAGGTGCTGTGTCAATACTGATACTTGTAAAAATCATTGTGGCTCTTCTGCCCTCGGTGGGGAACATTCATTCTAGTTTTTGCAGCCTTTAGGCAATACAGCGTGGATGAACTGCCCAAAATCCATGTGAAAGTTAGCTGTCCATTTACAGCACTCGTGGATGAAGCTGGAGGGACCGTGAGGATGTTTCTCAAGTAACCTCGTGACAATCTGCCTCTGAAATGGGAGCATCTGATGTTCCTGCCCAGAAGCCTGCACGGACAGCGCTTCCCTTTGCTAAGCTACTTAAACGCTGCGATTGCCCACGATGTTTTCAGAGTTTAATCGCGTTGTCGAGGTGTTCTCCCCGCTGAAGGATGTTGCCGCAGTGGAATTCTAGCTGCAACAGAAGTAGCCTGGAGCATGGCTGGCTGATCAAAAGAAGCATTTCGCCCACACAGCTCAGCAAAGCAAAGCTTAAAAGCCCTCCTGGTGGTGGCTGATCTGGGCGCGCTTCCCAGGCTGGTGTTGGTGGGGTTATCTCCTCTGACACCGCAGCCCTGCGATGCTTTGACGCTGTCGTGTGAGCGGAGCATGTGCTGCACGGACTGTCAGGTGGAGACGATCCACCTGATCCGACGCCGCGTTACAGCCGCCGCTGAGGTGGTGAGCTGCCCCAGGCTTAGCGGCGAAGGGTTAGGCTCGAACGGGCTGTGTGTAAAAGCTGGTTTTGACTTCTCGGCACAGGAAACAAGCTTATTTTGTAGCTCTTTCCCAATCACCCCGTGCTGTTGATATTTCCCGTTGTGGTTGTCTTCGTTTGAACTGCGAGCTCTTCAGGGCAGGAGCTCCCTTCAAAAATACTGAGCGTGTCTTTGCTGCGCTGCCTAATGCTTCGGAATCTAGATGTCTCCTGACTTCCCCAACCTTAGTTCCTGTTGCATCTTATTTCAGAACTTTCTCCAGAGATAAGCTGGGTTTGCTACTAAAATCCTAGTTCCTCCTTTCTGTCTTTTTTTCCCCCAGTATGTTCCGAACTGTCTCCGTGTTGCGGGACATCGAAAATACTTCCTGTGCACGTGCTGCTCTGCCTTTGCTACGTAAGCATTAGTTGTTCCCTTTTACAGCAGACACGGTTCTTCTTGAAGAGGCACACATGGAATGCCATCCCTGGGAACAAACATTTGATGCTTTGCAATTATTACACCTTAATTTTGCTTCTCTCTTCTTTCCAGTGTGATTAGAGGCTGGTGATATCTTCAAAGAGGGGTGAAGGTGCCACCCTCTCTGCTTCCTAGTTTGCTGGGGCAGGATTTCTGCTCTAGGTTCTCTCCACGCTGGCTACGGGTAGACTGAGCAGCGCTGATGGAGAAGTGAAACTAAGCCTGAGCTTTGGTTACTTGGAATTTTAATCTGTGTGTCAATTTTGTTTCCTCTTTTTGTAGATATTGCGCAGAAGGCTAGCGTGCGAGAGGAATGGAAGAGAGCACTGGTGAGTACGCTCGTAGATACCTTACCACAGGTTGCCCACCTGTTCTTTCCTCCCTGGTTCAAACACCATAAATAACCCTATCCCTTGAAACTTGGTGTCTTCAATTCAAAAGGCAATTAGAAAATAATCGAGTTCGGCAGATACATCAGTTGCAACCGTGCTGGGCGTGATTAAAGTTGTCTGGGGCGTCTGGAAGATCTTTTTTAAACTCTACCGTCTATGAAACCTGACCTACAGGTCTATTTACTAAACTCGAAAAACAAATCACATCCCCTTTCTCAATAGTCGAGAGGCTGGAAGCGTTGAGCTCGTGTGCGATTCCAACAAGGCACACGGCAAGCTTAAAGGAAGATCAGCTCATGGAGCTCCTGACTTCTCTTTCTGTATTTATTTCTTTAGGCTGCTTTGTGTTGCAGAAAACACTTTTTTTCTTTTTTTATTAAACAAAATTTGGCTTTAAAGCTCTTGCTTTAGGCACTGTGTACTACTTAGCCCAAGGCAAACAAACTCATCACTGTTTAACTGATGTGAGGATCTGGTTGCAACTAAAACTTGGGGATTTTTGGCTTAGAGATTGCCTCAAATAGCTTTTCCATCTGTTTGCCTAAAATGGCTGTGAAAGGCATGAGTTAAATGGCCATTTTTCCCCCTCCTATTGAAATGACATTTGTATGAAAGCTCCTGCCTGCCCCGTCCGCGTTACGCACGCTGACCTGGCATCTTCTGGACCATGATATTGCAGTTGGTAACTCTTAACTCGCACTGAAGCACAACTCTGTGACCGTAAATAGTATTTCTAGATTATTCCAGGTGATGCCATCCTTAAAACTTGAGAACCAACGTACTTGTCAGCAGAGCGCTGTGCTCGGTGTGGCAGATGCACCGGGCCTGTCTGCAGGTTTTGATTTCACACCAGGCTGGTCTCTTGGAGCCCGGTGGCCTGGTTGGAAGAGCTACGAGCCAAGAGCACGCACATAAAACCACGTCGTGCTTACAATTCTGGTGGCACGAGTTGCTGCTGTGCCCTCTAATTGTTAGGCTGTAAGGTGCATATTTAATCTGTGGTGGTTGCTTTCTCGTACGGTTAGTGGGAAATTAATCCCAAATGATGGCTTCCGAAGGGGAGGATGGGTCAGGTGAGTGTGGCTCTGGCAGCCGCTGCTGAGGCGATGGCTGTGGAGGTGACAGCTCCCCGCTCAACCCCGGGACAAAGCGCAGGCAGCAGCAGGGCGAGTTTTTCCATCTCTCCAGCCTGCATTAATGGGATGGCTTTGAGCAACACTCTGAGCTCTGCTTATTCACCAGGACTCGGCCTCTGCTGGGACTGCCGGCAGCCAGCTTTGTTCATATCACAAAGCTTTTTGTCTCTTTTTACGTGCAAAAACTCCTCCGTTTTTTGGGGTGGATCAGTGAGATGTGGAGTTGGAGCCTTCTGAGGCTCCTGAGAGCTTTGACTCCTGATCTGAGAGGCTGGTGGCCTGGGATGCGAAGGGCCTTATGTTCTGCTTGCATTTTGCCAGCTGAAGTAAAATTACCTCCCCTTTCCCTCTGAATAAATTCATCTGTGCAGTTGTAGGCTGGGGTATCTGTACTCAATCTTTGCGTGCACAGACACCCCCCACACAGCTGGTTGTGGAGCTTTACGCGGTGCCTCCTTACTTCTGGGAGCTAAGCGCCCCATGTCAAAGGCAGAATAAGCAGATGAGTCTTGTATTATTATTTCCTTAAAATTACTTTGCTTTTAAGGACGCTCATTCTCCAAGTGCTGCTAAGCTCAGGACTCCTGGGTTGTTCCCGGCACTGAGACTGGAGATGAGGTAAGGCGGAGCTGTGTGCAGGAGCTGAGCTGAAGTCGATGCCCTTTGTTTCCTCAAAGCCTGGAGCTTTTTCGATGTATTGCTGTCCGTCACTGGTTGTATATTAACTGCATTTACAACGCTGCATGGCTGGCTTTTGTTTTAACTGCATTGGCGCGTGTTCAGAGTTGGTGTGCTTCGAATGGCCACTGGGACTGCACAGCGAAGCATAAATCCTGTTCAGCTGTCAGGCTTCACTAGCCATGGGTGGGGGGGGGAGCCCTCCTTGGCTGCCTGCCCTGGCTAATTAAAAATGAAATTTGCTGTTGTCTTCAGATTTTAATTCACGCTCATCCCTGAAGGCTAGTGGAAGCATGGTCTCCAGGCAGCTGCAGTGAAGTTTCAGAGCTTTTCTATACACGATTATTTTAGACCAGGTAGGCAACTTAAAATTTACTCTCAACCCTCCCCCTGGGTTGTTTTTTAAGTATAGAGGAGAATGCACAGAAACTTCTTGCAGGCCTTGGGACGTGGCCCTGAGCAAACGACCATCCTTGAAGTAGCCGCACGTCAGGAATTTGAATGTGCATCTGTTGCAGGCAGGGCAGCGTCGGATGGCTGAGCTTTTCACTCTATTGCTGGACTGGAGCTGAACCGAATTACTTTGCTCTGGGCTCTGCCTGTGTGGCATTGCCTTAAAGAATGTATAAATGGCTCAGGTTGCAGCAGCTTCTCAGCCTGAGCCCTCAGCTACCGACTCGTGCTGTGAAACCTCCTGGAGATGGAAGAAGTTCTGAAGGGGTGGGATCCTGCGAGGTTCTGGGTAGGATCTCGGAGGTGCTAGTGGCAGTGACTCGATGTGAGGCCAGGGTCTATGCTGGAGGGAGGGGAGTGCTGCCCCAGAGTTGGCAGCGGAGCTGGGAGGCAGGGGCGAGGACGGAGGTCGGCGAGAGGAATGACCGACGTCTAAATATACACGCGCTGCCAGGCTGAGTTCCCCTGCCTTCCAAGGTCCCGCCTACACAAGTGATCTGTGAAGGGAAGCGGCACTGGAATACCTTTCCCCGCTTCACATCCTTCCTGTGGCGCGGCTGAGAGATCACAGGCTATTTTTGGAGCCTGTATCCGCTGTTCCATCCACAGCCCACGCCATCGCTGCCCAGACCCCCTCCCAAAGACCACTTGCTTACCTCAGCATGATAGGCACCAGGTTGGGACCTTTTTCTTTGCCTAGGGGTTGTCATCTTACCTAGAATCTTATCTGCCTGCAAGTCTGTGAGATCTTAAAAAGCAAACTACTGGAGAAGCGGCAGCTTTATGCTTGGCAGGATGAGTCTCACCTCATGCCGGAGCTTCCTCGAAAGCTCTGCCCAGGTGTTGGACTGACCTAACGTGGAAGCAGAGCTGCAGTTTGCTTGCCCGGTAGTGAAGAGCTGTGGAGGAGCAGGGCGATGCTTTCCTTCACGGGAAGTGTTTGCTCCTGGGTCCTTTGACCTCCTGTACTTGGGTGCCCTGTTTGCGGTTTCTGCTCGTGGCTGCACGCTTTCCCTGCAGGTATTGGGGTACAAACCTTTTCATAGCTCCCCGAAAAGGTCTAAATCTCTGTGGGACAACTGTAAAGCATTTGGGGAATTGGTGAAGTAGCCTTTGCACGCCCAGGCTCTTACCCAAAGCTGCTCTATTAGAATATCACTTGAAATATTAAGTTTCTGGATACTTTCGGAATCTTCTGCAGTTATTTCTTTATTCAAGGCTGACTTTCATCGCCTTTGACTTTCATCCCCTTTATCTCTGGCTGCGCTACTTTTTTCCAATTCTTTTCCTTCTAAAAATAGGAAATACTCATTGAGTCCTTAACCTTTGTGCAAACAAAGAAGTAATTTGCTTTAGCATCTCTGCTGACTTCTGGGCTACGTGCCTCATAAGGAAACCAGCGTAATAGGAATCTGCTGCTTTCGGAGACTTCGACTCCAGATATAGTCTGAGTAGAGGAAACGGCTAGAAATTGAGTAATTCTTCTGCCACCAACTCTGCTACTTGTTCCGGCAGGATGCAGGACTGGCTACCCCATTCCCCTTTTTATTCCTAAAAATGAGAGCAATACCTCCAGGTACAAAACCGTTATGGAAATGAGCGTGTGATCGGCGCGTGTGCATAGGGAGCCGGGTTTTTGGTTCACACCCTGCTCAAATTGTCTGCAGAAGCAATCCCTTGCAGCGTACGTGCAGTGCTGCCCCCTTCCTGGCAGCCCTGCTCTCTGAAAAGAAGTTTGAGATCCAAAAGGCGTATCGGGCTGTTCCAGGACTGGATTGTCTGAGCAGGTTCTGACCTGGCTGCCTTTTAGAAAGACTAATGTTCCGAAGGGAGATGAACGCAGTGACCGTGACCTGTCCCAGAGATGCTTTGATTACTGGCTTCCATCAGCCTCCTGCTGTGGGATCTGAAAATAACCCTTTATTTTCATGCGGCTGATGGTGGAACGTGTGTAGGATCCCTCTTGTGCTGTGCCAGGACCCCCAGCTGCCCTTTACCAAGACCCACCAAGCTCAGCGTCTCCTCCGGATGGGCACCACGTGCAGGTAGAAGAGAGCAAAAGGCCACAGATGTGCAAAGTCTGTTATGGGAAAACAAAACCTGCTCAGGAAAACTAATTTTCTGCTTCCAAGGTGTTTGCCAAGTGACTTTCTTATTCCTGTTCCTTTGTTTATGAAACCTTTTGTGTTTAGCAGCAACGAACGCTGAGGGAGTGGCTGCTAGGATGTAAAATGTTTTGCTTGTGGGTTGTTGGTTTGACCCGAAGAAGAGAGATCGCAGACCGGTGGCAGAGACAAGGACTTCGTGAAGACCGCCTGGGAGGGAGGTCTCCACCTGCGCCTCCCTCAGATGGTGACTGCCACAGGGTGTCAGAGTTGAGGAGGACAGAGGTGCTGCTCTCCATCTTGGGTTCCTCAGCGACCTAGCAAGGCTTCAGATCTCTAGGACAGTCGTTCTGGTACTTCGGGTAACGCACTTCAGAAAGGGAAGGTTCCAAGCGGGGATTGGAAAGGAGAGGGCAACTTGGAGGGCACTTGTGTTTATTCTTTGTATTTGCTGAAGGACTCGGATGAAAGGGCAGCCTCTGATTCAGGGATTCTTAGACTTGCTGCCTATTCTCGAGCCTGACTGGGTGGGAATCCCCTTTTGGTGACTCAGTTTCAACTGAAAGTCAGGGCTGCTGCTGCCAGGACAGGTGTTTCGCTGGCCCTTCAGCAGCGTTTAGGGGAAACCTGTCAAAGGTGCGCTTGGGTGTCGAACTAAAGCGTTTTGACGACGTGGTTCTTGGTTTCAACTAGGCTGCTGGAGACGGCATTTGTTGTTTTCTGGTTTTGATCTGCAGAGTCAGACACAGAGCCCTGCAGTGTTAAGAGTGCTTCAGCTTTACACAGCTCCGACATCTGTCGGAAAAGAACAGTTTACGCTGACTTGCCGGCGGAGATGTCGTAAAAATGTCCCTCCCAGAACAAAAGAAGAGGTTTTTCTTCCAGGGAGGCACAGAAGCTGCAATTCCTTCATGAGATCCTGTATATTATGTCTACAGCAGTGCCAGTGCTTTGTGAGATACGACTGAGGAGAGCCAAAGTGGTCAAAGTGCCTGAGATTAAACATTTAATTACAGTTTGTATCTGCTAATTGGGAAGCGCACAGAAAGGCAAAATCCTCCTGCTCCTCCCTCAGATTTACCTGACGGTTGAACTGATCTCAGTGGAGACCGTTTGACTTTTCCCCAAGGCGCGGTGCAGAGCACTCGCTTACCTGCATGAAAAGCTTATTCTAAATAAGCCAAGTGCGCTTGACAAGTTAGGAAAACATTTCGGGACGTTCTCCTGGCAGCCTTTTGTTCTTAAATTTGCCATGGACAGCCCTTCTGGCTCTTGGTGTAACGTGCTCAGGGCTGTCAGGTGCTGCTGTATTTGCACGGGATTCCCATCAGCTGCCCGTCTGCTAGTTGGTGTGGCGCTGAAGAAAAATAAATACCTGATAATTCCTCCCCTCAAACAAGCCCCTTATGATGTGAGTAGGTGTCTGAACTCTTGCTGCCTGTCCCTCCTACGAGCCGAGTGTTTCACAGAGATTAGTTGCTGACCTGCCGGAGACCTCGTAATTCCGTGGCACCCCATTCCGAGTGACTTTCAGAGGTGTTGTAGTAAATGGCCGTGCAGTTTGCACAGAGAGCTCTGCCCGGAGGTTAATTTTGCTGGTTTTGTGGTTTAGTGGCTAAGCTGTGGATGTGCTGGGAATGAGATGCTTTGGCCTCTAGCCTGGCTGGAGTAAGATAGTAGCAAAGGCTGATGTCGAGTGAGAAATGTTGTATCCGCTGAAGTGCTTCGTGATTGAATTTGAACGATCTTATTCCTTGTATTAAGAGATAAGGCCTTGCAGGACACATAATCAATCCTCTGGATAATTCAGGCCGGCTCACTGTAAAAGAGCGAGCGTGGAGTTACCGTGGTTCAGGAAGTGGGGCATGGAGCAGAAGGGTCGGATTTCGAGAGTTTTTCTAGTTTTCATTTTCAACTTAC
Organism: Apaloderma vittatum; assembly: GCF_000703405.1. Lineage (NCBI taxonomy): Eukaryota > Metazoa > Chordata > Aves > Trogoniformes > Trogonidae > Apaloderma > Apaloderma vittatum. The sequence goes on along the minus strand of NW_009723571.1, from coordinate 33,674 downwards.
TGGACCTTAAATTCACCTCGCTCTCTGGAACGTTGCTGCTCGTAAACTCCGTGAAAGGATTTTAGCAGCTGATTTTATTGGGGTTGAGGGTAGAAGAGGAGCCTGCCTGGAACCCAGAGGTAACTGGGTTTAGTTATAAATGATTTTTGCCGTTTCTGTTTTTCTTAGCTCCTGCAGCAGTGACGTATCCAGGCTGAATGGCAAACCTGACTTTTTAAAAACAAAATGCTGGACGTTCTCATTAACGTTGCAGCCCTTGTGAGTTGTAAATAGCGTTGGCTGAGTGGCGGGTGCTGATCCCCAGTTTCTCGAGCAGTCACACGTTGTCACCACTGACATCACCCCTTTATCTGTTTCTTTCTCATTTGTCTTGAAAAGGAGCTTGGCACTGATTCCTGAAGTGTCTTTTGTCTCCCACGACAAGAAACCAGAGATCTTGTGTGACTTTTTTAGCAGGTTGGGCCAATCCAGTTGTGATGGGACGAGCGATAAGTGTGACTGGGTTAGGAAGAATATCAGAATATCGCTCTCCAGCCCAGCCTGCTTTTGTCTGGCTTTGTGAAGCGTGGATTTTGAGACTCCTGAAGCACTTACTAACAGGGTTATGATAGATTTTTATTCCCTTGTGCATTGAAAATCATATAGGAGTTACTAAATTCCACGTATAGGTCTGGGTGGCCTGTTGGTACTGGGGCTGTTCTGAGCAGAGCTTTGCAGATTTGGGATCTGCGATGGATTCTGGTGCCTGCTCGAGCTCATCTTAAAGCCACGTAAGATAAAGCTTTGCTCGCTGGTGTAACTCGCCTGTACCGTTTCTTCGCGGCATTTCGATCCTTTTGTTGAGCACCTTCCGTTTCTCCCTTGAAAACCTGCCCTCACCTCAGGTGTGCGCCGCTGCTACCCTGGGACGGATGGAAATGGAAGCGCATTGTGGTAAAGTCTCATAAAGAAGCCGACTTTCAGCCCTGGCCGGTGGGATGGGGCATCCCCCTCACCGACCCCGCCCCCCGCAACCCCCACCAGGGGAGAAGAAGGGGGGGAACGCGGTGGTCGCGGTGCGGTGCTGCGGCCGCCGGAGGGCGTCGGATACCGGGAACGGGGCGGGTGGGGACACAACCGGGGAGAGGATGCTCGGCGGGGACCCCCCTTCTTGCCTTCACCCTCGAAAGGCGGAGAACTGCATCACCGCAACCCCCACCAGGGCTTTTTCCCATTTGTGTGGGGCACCCCTTTGCAAGAGCAGGGCTCTGGGGCACCCCTTGGTGGGTTTTTTATGGGGGGAAGACCCAAACCATGGATGTGCAGCCCAGCAGCGGCTGCGGGTGGCGGGTTTTCGGCTGCGGATGCCGTTTTTCCGCGATTTTGAGCCAGCTGGACGGTCCGGAAACAAGCATTGGCTCGGTGGCACGCTGCAAACTCCATTGGGTTAGGGGTGAAATTATAAAGGTTGACCTAGCCGGCATCCCAACAAAAGCCTCCTCTTGCACTCGGAAAGGGGGAATTTAATGACTTTCCACGCTCTGTGTAAGAATCCTGTAGAAAAAAACAGCCCCAGCTCCTGTGATTCTCCCCGACTCTCTCCTACAGCTCCGTGTGCGGTTTGCTTTGCGCGTTTTCCCTTTGCTTCCCCAGCGCGGCTGCGCTCGGGCGCTCGTTTCCAAGCGAAGTGAGTCACGGCTTGGCAAGGAAAACGGAGTCGCGAAGACTCAGCGGTGATCCTGGCGGGACGGATCTGCCCGTAGCTCTTGTTCTCCGAGGGGAGTTCAACACCCTCTCCTCATCTCAGGAAGGTAGAGTGAGGCAGATGGCTGAACCTTGGTCACTGAGAATAATCATTCCCCTGCAATGATTTTTTGTTGAAATTCAAGCAAAATGTTGAAAAAGCTGGTCTTAACATGAGATCTTGGTAATTAGGAAGGTAAACCCAGCCTGGAGGGAAAGCAGAAGCTTGTTGTGCTCCAAGCGTTGTGGGTTGCAGGGGTTGAGTTGCATTTTGCTTTGGGGAGAGGAGGAAAATGTCTCCAAGTAATTAACTTCAGATGCTGATGCTAATGAACGGTTTTCAGAGCTGGGGCTGGTGGGGGGGTTGATGGGAATCCCCCGTTGAACCAGTGACGTTAGGGCCCTTGGAGTGAATCTGCAATTATTAGGCTGAAGTGATGTCGAACATGAAGTTAATCCCGTTATCTCTCAAATATTGAGCAAACTCTTTGCTCTGGATAACTCTATAATGGGATTATCCGTGGCAGTCTGGCACCCTTGGCACTCCCTATCTGTTCAGGGCTTTTTTTTTTTCATTTTCCTATTCAGGATAAAGTCTTGATCGGTCTTCCTAGAGTTAATTTTGAGATCTGGGACACTGTTTTCCAGTGGCGCTGGATAATGAGGATCCTTTTGCCTTACGAAGCCGTTCACTCTCCCACAGCAAAGATCCCTCGAGCCCATCCCTAAATAAATGTTTAGGAAAAGAACCAAAGCACAAGGACGAGTACAAAAGGAGACTTCCCTTCGTCATGCCTTCCTGGCATCAAGAAGCCGCAGTTGAGTGAGTTCCTGTGCCGGAGCCCGTTCCCAGGCCATCGTATTTGGAGTCTGCTCAGTTCTGGTTGGAGAGCTTACTTCTGCATCTGTGACAGCCCGTAGCAGTTGTTCTAAATAAAAGTAACTGATGGGGTTTTTTAAAAGAAATTATCTTTGTGGTTTTAAGCTGTTTGATAAATCGCAAGGTAACCAAGAGCAGGTCAAGTTATGTCCTTGGTTGCTGAGGGTAAAACGTAGCGTCTTGCGGTGCTGCGGTTCCCGACCGAAATCAGGCTGCTGCAGGTTGTGCAAGAGGTAAAGACCTGCACCCTGGTGACAATTAGAATTTGAGTTTCAGAGGAAGGGAAAAGTTTGTTGTTTTTTTTTCTCCTCTGGTCTCTAGCCAGAGGCTCGGTTAACAATAAAACAGGCATTTTTGAGCATCGCTAGAGTGTAGAAGGGATTTCCACAACACCCACTAAATGAGCAGATGTTCTTGTGCCAAACCAGAGATTTCCATAAATATGGGAAAGTTCCATTAAAGGGTCAGTCGACTTGTAGTTTCCAAGCTTTGATTTTTTTAATTATTTTTTTTTTTAAAAAAAAAGACTTATCCCACTAAGAACGGCAGATTTTGGGGGGGGGGGGAGCATGTAGTTGTGGATTTTTTATGATGTTAGTTTATTTGCCTGTGTTTTTCCCCTACTCCCTTGACAGAACCCTCTTACACGACCCCAAGGAGGCAGTGAGAAGGTGTGGGCTGGTGTAGTCAAGGGGCCACCTGGGATTTGGAGCAGCCAGGGTGTCAGTGTAATGCCCCGGGGCCAGCTAGCCCTGCTGTTGATAAAATGATGGATTAAGAGGGCATCATCGTAGCCTGTAATTTCAGGGACCTTGGGGGAAGCCTTGGGATGACATTTTGACAGCGAGGGAGCTAGTGCCTCCTGCAAGCTTTGTGAGAGAGGAATCCAGCGCAAGAACCCACCCCTTATATCAAACCCGAAATGCACGGAGACATGGCCTAACGTTTATTTTCACACCCCCCACATTTTGTGCACCGATTCAGATGCTTGCTCTGACGTGTCACTGCCGCTTGCAGAATGTGCTCACTGGACCGTGCTTTTCAACTTTTCATTCGTGCACCTTGGAACATTTTTGATAGGAGGCACAGAACCCTGCAAACTGTGTCCAGTTTTGGTCACCACAGTACAAGAAGGACATCGAGGTGCTGGAGCGGCTGCAGAGAAGGGCAACAAGGCTTGTGAGAGGGCTGGAGAAAACCTATGAAGAGCAGCTGAGGGAACTGGGTTTGTTTAGTCTGGAGAAGAGGAGGCTGAGAGGAGACCTTATTGCCCTCTACAACAACCTAAAAGGAGGCTGGAGTGAGGCTGGTGCTGGTCTCTTCTCTCTAATTACTAATGACAGGACAAGGGGAAATGGCCTCAAGTTGCGTCAGGGTAAGTTTAGATTGGATATTGGGAGGAAGTTCTTTCCTGAACGAGTGGTGAGGCACTGGAACAGGCTGCCCAGGGAGGTGGTGGAGTCCCCAACCCTGGAGGTGTTTAAAAAAAAAGTAGATCTGGCACTTGAGGCTGTGGTGTAGTGGTTGGGTGTGCTGGGATGAAGGTTGGACTGGATGATCTTCAGAGGTCCCTTCCAACCCCAAACATTCTGTGATTCTGTGAAAGTTGGTTAATCCAAATGCACCTGTTTTTTTCAGGGGCTTCTCTTTGGACCCACTAAAGATAGTTCTTACTCCTCCTTCCTGCAAGCTGAAAACCTTGAGTGTTACTGCCGCTCTGTTTTGCGTGCTCTGGAGCCTGGGGCAGGAGCTCTTTGGTGGATGCTACAGTGGGGAGTTTGTGCTGGTGCTTGCCTGGAAGATCGTTCTCCCAGATCAGAGCGTTGGGAATCGGAGCTGTGGGATGTAGCATGGAGCTCCGTGCCAGCCTGATCTCTGCCTCACAATTCTTTGATGCAAGCCCCTATCTCCAGGTGTTTGACATAGGTGTGAGGCTCAGGAA
>NW_009723571.1:21889-29078 GCF_000703405.1 Apaloderma vittatum | reverse complement strand
CTCCCGCGCTGACTGGGGGGGTGTCTGCGTTGCAAGTGGAGGTAGGACCACAGCTCACAACCCTTCCTGGGCTGGCTGTGAGCTTGTTAGCTCACATACTTGAAATAGTAGTCTGCTATAACTCTCCTGCTGCAAAATTTGTCCGAGAAGGTGAGCAAATATTTGAGCAGCTCACCCGTGCCGAGCTCCCGGCTGTTCCAAGCAGGCGGCTGTTGGCACTGAGCTGGTGACTTCAAAGCCCGGCCTGATGGGCTGCAAGTGGTCCTGCTGGGCTGCAGTCAAACCTCTCGCTGGCCGAAACAGTTCCATTTCAATTTATAACCGTGTTTTTTCTCAGCAGCAATGCTCGGGGGCTGTCTGCAACCACTCCCAGTGTGGGTAGGGGGGAAGAATTATTTGGGTTTTGGCTGCTGGGTCGGTCGGGTGCTGTTTGCTGCTGAACGAGGTTGCTGCTGGTGCTCAGGAACAAGGGAATGAGGTGAACTGATGCGAGATGAGGATTCTGGGAACGTATGGAGAGTCGCATCTGCAAGAGGAGAGCAGCTCTGGGAGAAACAGCTTCTGACAAGGTTACGGTTAGCTGTACCTTCCGAACTGTTGGTGTTATCTCATCTCTTGACATTTCCTTTAATTATACGACGTGTCCTTGACGCTGTAAACAACTGCCATGGCATTGTCTCTGCAGCTTGGGTGAGTCAACACGATGCGTAAACAGCGTTTGGTTTGGGGGCCCTGATCCGTACCCGTCTTGGGACATAAGCTCCACGCTCACGGTTGTCGCATCTGTCTCTCACACCTCGCTCTGGGACAGCTCACGGCGCTCGTTGGTGCCGTCATTGCGCTTTCCCAAACCCTCTTGGTGCAGGCAGAGGAGCATCAAGGCAGGGGCTGGGATTTCGGCAGGAGCTCGAGGGGGTTAGATAGGGCGCTCGCATCTTGCAGCTCCTTTGGGCCTCTGTAATTCGGTTCAGAAGAGGTGAGGAAGGGGATGATTCACAACGCAGAACCGAGCGCCGCTTGAGTTGCGTTAGCAGCGATCTTTTACTCATAGACTGGCCTAGGCTGGAAGGGACCTCAGAGATCATCTAGTCCAACCTCCCTGTCGTGGGCAGGGACGCTACTCAGCGCATTTTAATCTGCTGCTTGGTGGTTGAGCAATAGCAAATGTTTGGAGGGTTGAGGTTCAGTCGCTGTCTCGCTGGTGGCTCTTGGCTGGGTGGGAGCTGTGGTCTGGATGTGCCACTGGCTGGGGTGGTCCGTGGTAGATCTGCGAAGCCTATTTGGACAGATGAACTTCCCGAGCGTTATCGTGTTCCTTAAATAGAGAATAAAGCTTGTATCAACATGAATCACAGAGTTGACAAACTGGAAAGGTTCCTCTTGGAGTTGTCTTCTCGTATTGGGCAAATATTTATCCACATTGTTTCAAAAGGCATATTTGTGCAATAGAAGGAGGGCAAACCTGTAATTACCTGTTAGCTTCACTCTAGAAATGGCTTGTAGAAACACAGTACGTTTAAAAGGAGGCTTTTAAACCTGGTGTTTGTGCGTGAATCTAAAGTCGTGGTTTAAAATTTGAAATATTATCAGCTGCACGGGTGCAAAAATTATTTTTCTAGCTGAATTTAAGTGCCTTGAGCCAAATCTATCTGCCCTCCCCTTGAATTTCTGAACCGTGGCGGAGAAATTCAGGTTTCTCTTCCAAATCTATCTGCTCGAGATGATCAGGAGCTGAGATTGTGTGCCAGACTTGTCTTGCATTTTAATAAGGAGCTTCTAGCCTAGTCAATAATTAAAGCAGAGCAGGTGCAGGGGGGGAAGTTGGGTGTTCCCCAAAAGCTGAACCAAGGCGCTTTTGTAAGTCTCCCTGGGCAGAGCCAAGTGAGTGAAGGAGGGATGGTAGGATGCCCTGGCGCTGGCTGGCTTTGCGCAGTAATTTGGAAAAAATGTAATTTCAGACCAAAGAGCTTGAGGTGTTGCTGAAGGATAATGTGGCTTGTCGGTGCCATGTGAGCCCTCTGGGGTGGCAGAGGGAAGGCGAAAATGTTTTGCTGCAGTTTCGTCTTCGGATCTGAAGAACAAATGGGCTTGTTGAGGTTTTTGTGAAATGTGAGAGAGGAAATGAGACTTTTACGAGAAATCCCGCAGCCTTTCTTTTCAGCCGACACGTGGGAAGAGAGGCTTTCAGCTTAAGGCGTAGTTTGTCGTCTTGAAGGACTAGAGGGTAGGAGGAGAAATTCGGGATCAGGAGTCTTTTAGTGAATCAGAGCAGGGATACTAGCCTGTGGACATTGCAGACTAGAGCTAAATGCAGTGCTACCTCTGAGGGTTAATCTCAGTTTAATCTTACTTCAGAGGTTTAATATTTACTGTGATTCTTGCTGTTAATTTACAATCTCCAGCGTAGCATTTCACAGAGTTTGCCCCAACTTTTTTTTTTTTCTTTTTTTTTTTAATGTGCCAGAGGTGGATTTACCTCTTTGCAGTTATTTTGAAGAACGTTGGTGTAAAACTTTGTGTGAGTTGGGTCGATGTGAGTCGGGAGGATGGGACTGTCTAGCGAAGAGCACTGTATGCTTTTCCTGTGCCAGTCCTAAAAGCACGTGCTGGGTAGTGGTTTGGAAGGAGAGGAATATATTTTTGATTTGGGGATTTGGGCCCAAGCTCTGTTAGTTTTGTCCTCCTTTATCTCCAGTGTTTTGCCAGAGGAAGCCTTAAGCGATGTCAGTTTATAGGTTCTTCTTCCAATATCTTAGGTTTTGCTGTGGGAGAGGGTTAAACAAGAGTTAAGCTGAACGCTGTGCCAGTTTCATCTCTAAACAATGGAATAATTAATATAATTTTCTCCTCTGTGTTTTTGCTTAATGTGTTCCTAATAATATAGCTGGAAGTGGCAGCTGGGTATCCTGCCTCCAAGTGCTTGGCTGGTGGGAACGTGCTGGTGCTTTGCTGATGCCTGATGCTTTGCTGGAACGTGTCCTCTCTCTGGCTTCCGACCGCTCGTTCTTTAAATGCTGCTTCGAGGTGCTCCACAAAGTAGTTTGTCAGCTTCAGAGGTTCAAGCTGGCATAACCGTGAATCACCACAGAGATCGAGTGAGCCAAGGTGTGACTGAATCTTTAATTTTGTCAGGGTGACATTCCTTAGCATTCCCTCCCTAGTAAACAAGAAAATATTTAGCTTGTGTTGTAATTATGGTGAATGGTGAGGAGGCACCGAAGATGATACGTTTTCTGTACTGGCTAAAATGTGCTCTCGTGGAAAGTTGCAATTCCTCCGCTGGAAAACAAGGCTGCGGGATATTTTGGCCTTAGATTCTTCAGACTTACTACGCAATTTTCTTTAGTCGGGTCCTTGTGACAGTTCAGCGATTCCTTGTGCCGCAGCCTTCCAGGAGCGTGTCCTCAGCTTTGTTTTTCCTTGCTGAACGTGCTGTCAGGCAGCTCGCTGGCTGAGCCCGGCGTGATATTCTTCCTCCAGCTGTGCTCCATCTCGGTCAACATCTGGGCTGCTGTAGGACACGAGTTGCTCAACTTGCCCACCACGTGGTGGCACCAAGACGGTCCCTGGCGTGCAGGATCCGCTGCCCTTCGCTTTCTGCGCTCGAGCAGCATCTGTCACCGCGCTGACTAACTGGTGGGGACAAGGGGACTGGAATGCTCTGGGAAATAGGAGTTTCCCGCTTGGAAATGTCACAGGAAACGTGGAGGAAATCACGCGGTTTAGGAGCGGTTACCTCAGTTCTCTGTCTCATCCGAACCAGCGCCCTTTCTTCAAAGTTACACAGCAGCTAAACAATGCGATGCCAGCTGCTTTATAAATAAACCATTTTCCATTTCCACGCTGGATATCGCGCTGACTTTTAATACCGTGGGAGGAGAAAGGAAAAGCATCACGTTGGGTCGGCTTTTGCGACCTTTCAGATTGCCTACCTGGCTTCCAACCCACTTGTTTCCCCTGGGTCTGCTGTCGTCATTAATAACTCTTCCACACGCTCTGTTTCGGTGTATGGCCCAGGCACGGTCGTCTTTGCAGGCAGTATATAATACACCTTTTTCTTCATGTTTTCCTTGTTGTGCCAAAGCTGCTGAGGTTTGCTAGAACACAGGTTATGGTGGTTGAGATTGCGGTGCTGCCGCTTTTTCTTCTCCCTCCTGGTGGGGTGGTACCACCAGCCCGTGTTAGTGTTTCAGGTGGGCGCGTCGCCGGCAAGGAAAGAGCTTTAACCCTCCCGTAGCTGCTGTTGCCTCGGTTACTGGTGGGCTCTGAAGGAGAACACCCAGTATCACTGGTTTTAGACAGACCGTCCGCACGGATGGGATAACGCAAGGCTCCTTTTGAACGTTCCTGTGGCTGAATCACGGAACATCAACGCCTGAGTCACCGCGGGTGAATGCGGCGTTTCACGTCGGTGTGAACCGAAATGCGAACAACAGTGCCTTTATTAGAGGAGCTAATATCTGCGCTCATTATGGGTTTCGTTAGATTTTTCAAGTGAAACAATCCAGGAGAGTTCCTTTCACAATGTGTAGGAACAGGCTATTAAGACGGGAACGCCGGGGTTTTAATGGGATGCTGGTCTGGAATGGAGAGGAAATGAAACTTCAGAGGAAAGCCGTGTGCCCGCTTCTCCGGCCGGCTCGCGGTGTTGTTTCAACCATCGGACTCTCCTGAAACGATGTACAATTTTCATGGGAAAATGTGGTTAATATGTTTTTAAAAGAAAATGCTGAAGGGACTATGAGTCGTATCCCTTTTTGCTTTCCTGTAGAAAGCTCTTTGCTCTTCCAAGCACAGCAAATACAGCTCCTCTTACCCCCTGTCCTGGAGCTAGAGTTGAGACAGGAACGGGATTTTTTTTTTTTGCTTTGTTGGTGCAGAATTTGCACCTTTCTTTCCGGAGTTGGAAGTGAAGGATGGACTGACCAGGAGTCCACCTTGAAAGCGATGATGTTTGAATTTCTGCTGCTCTCAGCCCCTCGTCTGGTGAGGTTTTCGTTCCTCGTACCCCGCAGAGGAGAGAGTTGTGGCTGATACTCCTGAAGGGTGTTTGATGCCCAAAGCCAGTTGCGATCTGAAATGCAGATTTGTGTCTCTTTGCTCCTTGAGCGCCGCAGCCCTGCGTTTCGGAAGCAAATATTCATGCTTCTGGTACAATCTTTACTGCAAGTGCCTTTGCTAAATTGTCTTGTTCCCTTTGTGATGCTTCGTAAGGTCTGATCGAGGGTAAAGGAATGTGAAAGGGCTTTATTGCCTGATTGTGTTGTCACAGCCTGGTGAGTTACTTTGTGGCACCAGAGCCTGAGTAACTGTTGTGCCTCGCAACTGTGAATTTAAATGTATTTGTTTAAATTTCTTTTGCTGAAATTTAAGCTAACATTTCATGTTTTACTAATGTAGAAATAGGGGCTTGGGCATATGATCGTGTCGTTGTGCTTTTACAACCTCCCGTGGTGGCATCTGTTCTGCAGCCAGAGCTCTGGGCACTCCTAATTCCCAACAAATGCAATATAAAATGCAATGGCTTTAATCTCCTTGGAAGCCAGGCAGGTCTAGATGCAGCATTTAGCCTTCTGGAGCATTCCCAGATGCAAGGATATTTTTTCCAGACCTCCTTCCAAGCTGGACAGCTGATTTATGAACTTGAAGCAAGTCTTCCAGCCTCTATCTCAGAACTTTGTGGGTCTCTGCCAGATGGCAGCGTATTTAAATGGCTTTAAAGTGCCTTTTTTTTTCCCTTTGTTTCAAAGCAAAGAGTATTCAGTGAGGTGGAGCGTGCCTGTGAATCGGTACGTTAATCGCGAGGAAAATCAAAAGTGCTCGGAAGGCTGACTGCTGGGGCTGACCGGAGAGACGCGGGGACGGCTGCTGGTGGGAGAAGAGCCACCAGGAATGTCCCCATGTGCCGCGCCAGGGAGGAGAGAGCTATTTGCTCCTCCGCCCCCGCGTGTCCGCTCGTCCCTCGCTCCTCCACCTGCTGCTGCCCTGGGGAGGAGCTGCCTGATGGCACGGCTGGCGTGTTATCGGATGAACCGAGAGCATCAACACCTTCCAGGTGTGTTTGTGGCTTAGGTGGAGCTGCATTCGGTTTCCAAAGTAGCCCCTTCCTTTTCCTCTGGATGCAGCCCCCCCCCCTGCCGCGACGTGTGGCTCTGGGTGCTGATCCGCCGGCATCACTTGTTCCCAGCTTGAGTTTTGGGGTTTTTTTTTCCCCAGAATAGAATATTTTTACTATTGGGGGTGCTGCAGTAGTGAGCTTGTCCTGAACTTTTCCTGGCTGCTTGAATAATATTCAGCGATAGCAACTGCTCGCCTGGCAAGGACGGGGAGCTCGAGGTTCTGCAGCAGATTTCAGCCCGTTTAAAATTTTGCTTTTTTCCTGCAGCCCTCCCTGCAGTGGGAGAGGACAAACCTGGATGTGTCAGACAGGTTCAGGTTTCTGATTAGTCACCGGCGTGATGTTGCAGCAGATTTCCTGAATGATTTTAAAAATTGTTTTTTCCTTTTCCCTTCAGCTAAGATTAAGCTTCTGGACGTTTAAAGGTTTTTCCACTCCTCTGGGGTTTGAAATGATCTGTCGTAGGTTTACTGAAGCCCTAACAAGAATTTTGATGAAAAATTAAATTCAAGTGGACACAGTTAAACTCTCGAGATCTTTGTTAGAGTGATGCAAATGTTGAGGGTGATATTCAATTAACCACCAAGATGTGAATAAAAAAAAATAAACCCTTTGTGAAATTTAAATTTTCCTTTCTTAAATTTAAATTAAATGGGAAGGCACATGCCCTACTCCTACCTTCTTCCTGGTAACTTTAGCGGAGAGAGGGATTGCTATGAAATTGTATTTTTATGAGACGTCTGGCTCGATACGTATCAGCTCGGGCACCCTTGTGGAAATTCCCTTTGCTCTCAGGACAGTGCAGCTCCTACAGCCCTTAGAGCACGACGCTTTCTCATTCACCACCGCCTTGGTTTGGATTTTGCAGCCTCAGGTACACGCTTCGGGAGGCAAAACCCTCTATATGTGGTTTCTCCAAGCCCTTCCTTGAGCTGAACGCCCCTCTCTGCCTCTTTTCCACGTGCGGCTTTTCTCTTTTCTTGCTCAACTTGATGGGGAGGAAGGAGCGAGGGGTGTCGATGGTTTGGATTATGCATCTAAGTGGTTGGAGCGGGGCTGGCTGTCTCCTCC
>NW_009723571.1:21495-21810 GCF_000703405.1 Apaloderma vittatum | reverse complement strand
TCAAGTGCCGGGCCATGGGGTCCGAGCAGAACAGGAGCTGCGCCCGCCCGCCGCCCCCCCGCGCCTGAGATCTGGCAGCCGCCTCGCTCGCCGGCCTCTTTCCTAGTCCCGAGCGTGGATTTATCATTTTAGTGCTCTCTCAGGGTAGACTTTGTTTTCCGTCTCTCCTCTCTCTCCCCCTCCCGTCTCCTCCTCCTGGAGAGCTGCTGTAGAAAAGAATCTCATGGGGCAGCCGCACTTCTCGAGACCGGTAAATCCAGCTGCTTTCGGTGAGTAATGGAGGGCAAGGGAGACGGAGGGAAGTTTGGGGCTGCG
>NW_009723571.1:8387-21482 GCF_000703405.1 Apaloderma vittatum | reverse complement strand
CGGAGGAGTTGGGAGGAGTGGAACGCGGGGCTTGTGTAACCTGCGCCCGCCTCGGGAGCTGGGCAGAGAAACCAGAGAAATAACTCCATTTCCTTCCTTTCTCTTACTCGTGTCACATGCAATCGCTGTGCAACATGTTCTGCCGGGGCTTCAGGCAGGCTCTGAGCCGTTTTTAGGGATAGTCTCTGTCTCGCGTGGCCGCCTTCAGGGAAATGAGCTTTGCAAATTGTTGGGACAGCGGGAAAATTCACCTGAGCGGGGTGGGATCCAGCCCCGACAGTCTGCCCGGCCCAAAGCCGCCCAGAATTGCCTCCTTGTGCGTAATGTCACTCAGCTCCTTGGGGCGGCTCTAGCAGTTCTGGGGGGACAAGGGGCTTGGCAGTCGTATTGCTGATTATTTTCTCCCTCTACTCTGTGAGTAACTGGCAGGCTGTAGCAGACGCAACCTTACTTTAGCAGCACTACTTCCAGAACACCGTGCGTGGGTCCCTGTTATTTCCAGGTCTCTGTCTGAAGTGCCGTTCCCGGCGCTGGGACTGCGATGCACCGACTAGAAGCAGAGACTTTGCGTGTCGTGCTGTTCCTTTTTATCTCGCTCCGACTTGCTGTCAGCTGCCTGGGCCGAGTTTGGTTACTCTCATCTGCGAAGTGGAATTATCTGATTTTTAGAGAAACACTTGACACTTGCACATGGGGAGCTCCCTCATTTTTTTTTCACTTTAAACCTACCAACTATTTTTTAGGGTTCAGATTAAGCCTCCCCCAACTTACTCCGGTGTGTCTTGTTCAAGAGTTGCTAAAAATAAGTGATATTGAGAGCGTAGAAGGAGAAGTAAAACTTCAGTCGTCTTCTGTTGATGAAGATTAACAGCATCTTCTTGTATTTATGTGCTGTTAGAAGCTGAACTGTTCAGTCTTGGGCTCTTTCTCTCACCAAGCACCAGCCGTGGTGGTAATTTTCAGGAGAGAGGGCTCTCCTGGTGTGGTCACATTGTCCTTTGCTAGAGACTGGAGGCCGACAGTCCTGGTGTTTCCTCAGCTGGCCCTTTGCTATCCAAAGTGTTTTCTCGTGGCGCAGCTTGCATAGCTCCTACCAAATAAACTGTGACCTTCAAGAGATGGTTCTTGCATTAACTTGGGCAGGGCGCTGTTGAAAAGAAAAGTCTTGTGAAGATTCTGGTGATTAGAAAAGACGGGCAAGCCGAGGGCTGGGACTCTTTGAGGCTGTTCTGTGAGCACGGCATGTTATTGCTTCAGGGTCAGGATTCCCATCTTCCCTGGACCATTCAGGAAACGCACATGAAGGGTTTGAAAGCTGTCAAAGGAAACTTAGAAACATTTACCTCAAGTGCTTTTTTGCTAATTTAACATTTCTCCCTAAAGAAGTTCTTTCTTTGCTCGTTTGAGTTGTAGCTGGTTGCTTTGAAAGCTTTTTGGATTCGTATCTGCTCTGCCTGGCACGAAGAGGAGGGAGATGAGTTATTCTTCAGCCTGTGCGTCGACGCTGTTTTAGCAATGGGAGGGCAGGATCCCAGCGGCGGGACCCGCTGCAGCCCTGGGGGTCCGGGCTGCGCCGCAAAAAGCGCTTCCGAAGGAGCCCTGATGTGTAACGAGCTGCCGCGTCCTCAGTGAACGGTCCCCACACGCCTCCTGGGCTTGTGTGATAGCAGAGCTTGCAGGTGTGTGTGTGCGAGTTAGGAAAATAAAGGTGATTAAGCAGAAGCGTTGCAAGTTGCTGCTGCAAAGTGCTTAATTTTCCTGAGTGCTTTTAGCTCTCAGCTGAGCGTTTATGCCTTGCTGCTGAGCTGCTGTCTGGGTGTGAGCCTTGAGGCTACGGCTGAGAGACAGAAATGCCCGGTGAGCCGGCTCCTTGTGAACAGAAACTCCCGAGATTTGTGAAAATCCTGTCCTAACTACTACAGTAAGAGCTGGATCAGGTTCTGGGTGAACTATGGCGTTTGTAGATGGAAAGAACCCGACTGAAGCTCGCGATCGATGCGCTACGCGCGTGTGGGTGCAAAGCCAGATACTGGCGCTTTCAGATTTCCCTTGTGAGAATGTTTCTTCATGGAGATCGAATTTAGCAGATCTTCCATCTCTGAGAATGACTGAGACGAAGAACCTTTTGGTTGTGGCAGTGGTGGGACACCTCATTTTTGGAGCTAAAGTCTAGTCCGCCAACTCTGGGATGCCTGCAGAGATATTTCGGGGAGAAAAGCAGCACGTTCTTAGTCTTTTTAGTCTTTTCCTACCCGCTTCAGCCTGCAGCCCTCTCCTGGAGCTCGCTGACCCCTCATCCTTAAAGGATTGTGCTGCTTTCTTCATGGACACTGGGAATCAGTAGTTTCCCTCCCAGGCATAGAGCAAGATAATATGATCAGCATCTTTGATTTCTTCACAGCCTTCAGCCTCGCTCTCTTAGGGTCTCTAACTCGGATCCTGAAGTGATTTTTAGCTTATGTAATAGTGCGCCGGTTAAAACAGGAATAAAATTTCCCCATAGCCGTGCTGGCTTTTGATGGTGTGTGGCCGGAGTTAAAATGCTTTTTAGAAGTCACCAGGACTAATTCTGCAGTGACCGACAGCAGATGCAGTGTGGTTATAATTTTTTTTTTAAATATTTTTATTTTAAATACTTTGCATCAGAAGCGCCACTCCCTTGTGTACTGTTGCAGTTATCTTTGCTATGAGAGAAAGTCCTTAATGAAAGAAATTAACGTTTGTGTTGGTACCTGAAGTCTCTGCTGTGCCTTTCTCGAGGCCGGCAGCGGTGGCCGCACCACGGGGCGTTCTGGGGCTCAATCTCTGAAGATGAGGGTCAGGTCTATTTGCTCACGTGATGGTTTTTCCTCCCTTGGACCGTGACGTGACCGTTAAACCCCCTGAGAGCGGCGGTGGGAGCGAAAGCTTTCCCGTCTTTACCAGGAATGGCAGCTCCACGCCTGACAAAAGCTGTGGGAGCAGATGACCGCAGCTTGGAGAATGACTGCGAGTCTCTAGCTTCTTCCTCTGCGACGATTTCTCTTCTCTGATTAGGATAAAAAAACCCGTTCGCTGCAGGGGTAGCTCGACACCACCGTGTTCTTGCCCAACAGTTTGCAGCTACTGCAAGGTGCAGCGGAAGAGCTTTTTTCCATTTGCGTTTCGGCGACAAGATGAGAGCGTAAATATGGGCAGCAGCCTGCAGGGGAGGGTTTGAAAGACCAGCTGGCCGGGCGTACGGCTGGAGACTCGCGTCTCCTGCTGCTTGGCACTGCCGGAGCTTTCTGCCTTCTTGTGTCTCCAGGCCGTGCCAATTCCGTGACGTTTCCCTAGACTCTTTCAGTCTAAACATTTTGGGTTAACACAAATGTGCTGTTTAAACAGCTACAATTCACCTGCTTGTTTTGACGGAGCAGGATCAGGACGTGTGAAGGGTTTCAGAGGGAAGATCCGAAGCGGCAGCAGGCTCTGTCGGGAAGCGGGGAGAGAACAGCCGGGGCACAGCCCCCTCCTCAGCCTGGCCGGGTCCCGAGGGCATCCGAGCAAGGGCAGCTCCAGTGCTCCGGGCCAGCTTCTCCAGGAGAAGCAGCCCCGCTGTGCAGAAGCTGCAGTAGATGTTTTGTTCTGGGGTTTTTCTCACCTGTCAGGTGTGACGTGCCAGTGTCGGGCTCCCTGCTTCAGGGTCGCTTTTCTGAAGCAGGTGCTTCGTGTTAGTTCTTGTGGAAAGGTTAAACAAGTCAGCTTTGGGGACCTGCTCCTTAGAAAACTCCTGACCTTCTACTGAGGACTCCCCTGGGTTCACCTACGTGACCTTATTTAACCTTTTCCTTAAATTTTAAGTGCTTTTTTTCAGCCTGGGACCACAGCGAAGGTGAGGCTGGTCTCTTTGGGCACAGACTTGCCACTCAGGTGAGCAGCCGTGGTGCTGAGCCAAGGGCATCAGCGTCCTGATGCTTCTCACCCTCTGCTTAAAGTCTGGTTTGTCTTTTTTTTTGTCCGAGCACTGTGGTGTGGTTCCTCAGCCGTTCCCAGTGCAGTGACTTGGATAAGGAGGGGTTCCTGCCTTGCATTGCAAAGTAGCTTAGAGACCCTCCTTTCCCCGGTAGAGCAGAGCAAGAGGAGGCACAGAGAATCCCCTTTGCCTTCAGGGTGAAGGCACCTTGGGCAAGAAATGTCCTCTCTGCACCATTTCACGGAAGTCTGAGCTGGAAATGGGCTGTGAATGGAAGGGAAGGTCCTTTTCTGAGGGAGTGTGAGCACCACCTAATGTGAACAATCACTGAGCAATGAGGTTATTTACAGTACAGATCAGGAAAGCACACCTACAGCTCCTGAGCCACCCGCTAATTAGTAGTAAATTTAATTCGTAATTGCATCACAACACACTGTTTTAAATCTCTATGTCCGTCTGGTAAGTATGGATGGTAAAAGGAAGAGCCCCGTGGAAGGGCGTTGCAAGCTCTCCTGCGAGCAGAACTGGACAAAATGCATCCTATAATGAATCTGGTTTTGTACCGAGGAGGAAAATTGCTTTCACGGCAGCGGGATTGTCAGTCGGGTGGGCTGTAGTGCTCTCGGGATGTTCACACCCTGTAGTAACGTGTATCGAGTTTTATTTTATGCAAAACAGGAGGGATGGTGAATAATGAGTAGCCCCGTGGCTTTGTGCAGTGAAGGGGTACACAGGCTGCCTGTCTGCCCCTCCCACGTGGCCATTTTTAGCCACAAAACTGATTATAAACCAACAAAACGGAGTGTTTTCACGCCGGACAAGACCTGCGGCACAGCGCAAGCCTACAAGCAGCTGGTCGCGTGGCGTGGCAGCGAAGCAAGAGCTGAGTGATTCGAAATCGATGCTGAATGTCTTTGAGAAACTCGGCTTTTGCGTTAACCTGTGTGATTGCGATCGGTGTGAACCTCCGCCCTGGGCTGGTATTTGGGTTGACAGCCAGACCCGGACCTGCAGAAGCTGCTGAAAGAGGTTCTTCTGCTCACAGTAAAACTTGCTCGTGGGCTCTCCCCACCCTCCGTGCTTTTCACTGCTCCCGCTCGGGGGCTATCGGGCGTCTGCTGCGGTGTCGGCTCCTCCGCAGCGGCCCGGGGGTGACTCTGGCAGGGGAATGCTTGTCCTTCCCCCTCTAATTGGAAATAAAGACATCCCAGCTTGCTGAGGTCTCTGTTTGTTCATCTGCGGACCTGATGGTTGAGTTTTCTTTTAATAACTTCTTCTGCTTAGTGCAGCACTCCGACACCTGGGGTGGCAGCAGCTCATAAGTGACATTCCTCAGAGGAGGGGAGCTGGGTAGGACAGCCTTCGGCGCTCTTACTGCTCCTCGGAAAGGTGAGGGAAAGGCCTTTGCCTGGCACTTGGGATCCAAATCCAGTGCCTGGCAAGCGGGCCTGCCTGCCTGGTAATCTTTGGGAACGCTCTGTTGAACAAAGTGAATGCTCCTTTTTAAAATTACATGTATAACTCCAGGGCTAATGTTCTGGTCTCTGAAGAAAGTGCCTCTAAACATCCAGACAATTCCTTTTGGTTTTCTGGGAGCTTGAAATGTCTTTTTTTTTTTTCGTGTCCCCACTTCCACCCACCCTCCCTCCCAGCAGAAAATCACAGATCAGTGCTGACATCTTGTGTGTTACTTTCCATCCAATTTCTCTCCTCCTAATGAAGCCAGATTTTTCTTTTTTTTTTAAGAGGCAGCTCAGATGCTGAGTTGATCTTGCTTTTTCAAATAAGTGTTGCCTGGTTCTTGGTGAGCTTTCTGTTAGGGGGCTCATTAAAAAACCAAAACAACCCCAACCAACAAACCAAACAGAAAAACCCGCAAATGAGAGGAGAGAAACCTGTGCAGAGCTGGAAGGGTCGTGCTGTTTAGGTAAAGTCTGAAATGGCCACAATTAGGTTTGAAAAGCCTTTTTTTTTCTCCTGCCCGTTAAGAGTACGGCACTTCCTCTCGGTAAAGTGGATTTCTGCACTGGCTTTCCTCTGCCCAAGTCATTTGGTTCAAGACTGCGTTTCTGGCAGGGGATCTAGATCCTCCTCCTGAAATACTCTCTGATTTCCCTTGCACTGCTGGTGTGGTCTCTGTCCCTCTTCTCTATCCTATTATTTAGGGAAGAGAAATCCCTGTGGCCGGGGCTCCCGAGCCTGACACATCCTGGGCTCTGAAATCTCGTGTGAGGAAGCACTGCAGGGTTGCAGGTAGAGCTCCATCAGACAGCTTATTTTTTTTCCTATTTTCTTTTATTTTCTCTGCGTCTCGAATCTGCTCTTCCACACCTTGAAAGAAATCTGCTTTTTCGCATCTGGGTCCCTATCCTTGGTGGATGTTTGTAGCAGATACATTATTACCTCTTTGTCCTGTGTGCGGAGTGGCTTTCCCCTAAAATTCCTTTCCCAATCTCAGCCTCAGGAGATGGGATTCTTGGCTGAACTTTCTCTGTGGCCTACAGGGTATTGTCTTTTCTGCAGGCACGTCATGCGTGCTCTCAGAAGGCTTGCAAACTCCAGAACGTTTCACTTAGAGGCTCGAGAATAAGATACCCAAGTGCAATTTGTAACGCGGCACCTCGGCCCACGGGGTCTGGTAGCGCTGCCCAGTGGGACCGTCGGAAGCCTCGAGGCCCTGGTCTGGATATTGCGCTTTTTCGCGGAGTTCTGCGCCACAGCCTGGGTGCTCCTGTCTTTCGCGGTGCTGAAGCCGAGGGATTCTTGGTCTGTAAATTAAGGCTGTGAAGCAAGCCACCAGCTGGCTTCATTTAGGTTGTGCGCACTCCGATTTGTATTTTTTTTTGCAGGCGTTGCTAGATTCTGCTGAGCGTAAGCGTTCCCTTATGTTCCATCAAATACCCAGAGAACAGCAACACCAGGCGAGCCAGAATTCAGTTTTAGTGGTTCTGCTTCGCAAGTTGTTTCTTTGCGAGCTGGGTTTTTTTTTTCCTGCAGCGAGTTGGGGGTTTTTTGTGTGTCCCTTCCCACCTCCGTGTCCTTCTTGCGTTGTTCTCCAGAGACGTCGGGTACAGTAGGTGGAGCACAGGCCTGTATTGTGTTGCTTTCCTGTGTGGTTGTTGCTCTTGGCCGGCTTTGCCGGCTTTATTTATAGAGGGGAAAAATCAGAGCGGCGAAGTTCTAGCACATACAGCTGTTGTAACGGGCCTGGTAACCTCAGCGTGCGCAGACAGTGGTGACAGGCGGCTCCGCAGTCTGGAAGGTGTTTGTGTTCCTCTGTGTCTAGCGCAGCTCCCGACTGAAGATGAGAAACTGCAGCAAAGCCATCCGTGTTCCTCGGGCAAAGCTGTGACGCTGCAAATTCAAACTAATCCTCGTTTTGTTAGAAAGCCTCTTACCGGTCACCCTCTGCGCTGTTAACATCGGAAACCCCACTCGTGTCTCCCCTGTGAAATGCTGCCGGGTTACGTGAAGGCATGAAGTCTTGCTCCCTTCTTTGCATGAACGTGCACCACTGTTTCCCAGGGTTCGAGGGGCAGGCTGGTGGGAGATGGCAGCTCTCACCTGCAGCACCGAGGTCACTTCTTTCTTCTTTTCCGTGCAGCCGATGAGGTGGATCACCCCCCAGCTGATGCCGGCATGGGGGTCGACGTTTTGGAATCGGGTGACACCACACCTCCGACGAAGAGGAAAAGCAAGTTCTCGAGCTTTGGCAAGATCTTCAAACCCTGGAAGTGGAGGAAAAAGAAAAGCAGTGACAAATTTAAGGAGACTTCAGAAGGTAATTTGGGCTGGGTGGGAATCCCTTCCTCTGCCTCAGAATCCTTCGCTAGCCACCTGGCTGGGGAGAAGGGCTCGCTGTCACAAGCCTGAGTGCTCACACGCGTAAGAACCAAAATGTGACTTCGGTGATGGGCTGGCACCTTCGATCTCTCCAGAAACACCTTGCCACGGAGCAGTAGTTTCAGACAAATAAATTCCTTTCTTGCAAGGAACCTCCCCAAGCAGCTTTGGGGAAGGGAGGGTTTCCTCCGCGATCACCAGTCTACTGTGAAGTGCAGGCCTGAACGTGCAGTCCCTCCTCCCTCCTCTTAATCCGTGCAAAAACAGTGAAATTTGAAGCCCTTTTGTTTCCTCCAGAGGATCCCTTTAAAAAAAAAGAAAGTGTCTTCTTGAACTTCTAGCTTACCCTGTTTTCTGAGTGCTGTTTTTCAATTTAATATCAGTTTTAGAACGAAAGATTTCTATGCGAAAGCCAAGAGAGGAGCTGGTAAAAAGAGGGGTTCTGTTGGAAGACCCTGAGCAGGGTGAGTCTGCAAACGAACTTCTCCTCCTCCTCCTGTCTCTGTTCTGTGTAGCTGATCTTCCTCTGGCAAAACCTCGCCCTTGCAGCAATTATTTTTGGGGGGGGAGACAAATCGAAGGGCTCTTCCTGTCCTGCTGCCCGCGGGGAGGGGTGTTCTGTGTGTCACTTCCCCTCCTGTCCCTCTCCTACGTGTCCTCCTTCAGCCACCTCGGCGTGTCCTGTCGCACTCGCACTCACCATCTCTCTCTTGTCCTGTGGCCTCTGCGGGAGAGGTGCTGACCTCGCTGCTCAGGTTCGAAGGCTTTAGGCTTGGAAAAAGAAACCAACTGACACTTTTTGAGTTGCCTGGGTAGAGAGGCATTTCCTCAGTTATAGACGAGATGCTTCACGGTACGGTGTCGTGGTTATGGCTGAGCTTGTTGGAGCTTTCCCTGTTGTCAGAGAAGTCTTATCCCCTTTTCTGATGTCTCAGAGTTGGGGCCACCCCACCAAAACAAGTTCTCAACCAGATCAGTTCATCATCTCGTCACCAGGCTGCGCTTTGGGCGATGTGGGTACAAGGGAGGGGGTAACGACCCACCTGTTTGGGTGGCATCACGGTCCTTGGCTTAGAGCAACGTGTAGTTGCTCTGAGTATCAAAAGACAGAGTGCAGAGGCAACCTCAGCCTAATGCAGATTTCAGGGTTCTTCTAAGAAAGAGCAAAAGGGAAAAGTGGTTTTCAGACCAAACCACTGAAAGCAAAACTGAGAGGAAAAGCCTTGACGCAGCTGTTTGCAGCTCGGCTGTAATGAAAGCCACCTACAACCACCCGAGGGTGTAAATGCTGGGCTGGAGGAAGAGTTCACTGGGGTACAAAAGTGTATGAGGTCACAGGATGAAACTGTGGAAGAGAGATCAAAGGCTTTGAGTAACGAGCTTCCAAGGAGAGATGACAGAGGAGAGATCTTCCCAACTGTAAGGGTGTACCAGGAGCGTGGCTGAGAGCCGGAATTATTTTCTGCTTTGAGTCATCTGATCTGGCTTAAGAAACAGAAGATGGCCATAATCTGGACAAAGTGCAAACCCAAGGTAGGAGGGAGCAGTCGGTGTTGTCAGGAGGGTTAGATTAGAAAGCGCATTATCTTAATCCCTTCTATGAGTTTAAAACATTGGGCAGTCATAAGACAGCGGTGGTGGGTTATTGTATTTGCTTGCAATTTTAAAACTTGGTCTTACAAGGTCAGGTAATATTTTTTAGGCAGGTTCTCCGGGGGAAAAAACGCCCCTTCAGAGAGGAGTGAGTGGGGAGGTAGGGAAGAGGCTTTCGAACCCGGTGCTCTCTGGGCTGGCGGGGCAGCAGGTTGTGCTGGGCTCGCAGGAAGGCAAAAAGGGAGCGCTGGCCCGCCTCGACCTCGAAGGAGCTCACCGGGACCGAGGTCAGGAGTGAGGTGGGGTGAGAAGGCCGTCAGGAGCGCCCTGCCAGAGAAGGGCACGCGAGGTTTGAGCGGTGAGCAAAGCTCGGTTGTGCTGTTCCCGTCTCCCTCGCTGAAAACTTCAGCGCGCCGGAGGCAATCGCTGCTATAAACAGCTCCGGCTCATCTCCTGAGTTTCAGCCTTGGCTGGGGAGGAAACTCCCTCTTGTTGCTGTCTGTACTTCCTGCAGTTCAGGGAAGGGCAGCTGAGCGAGTGAGGCAGCGCAGGCTTCCATCTCCTCTTGGGAGCCAAGGTTATTTTTTGCAGAAAAGAAAGCCTGGGGAGCTTTTGGCCTCTTGTCATCTTTGCTTTCAGCTTCTGAACAGCACCAGGTTAGGGAAGAGGAGGTAATACCTTGGAGGGCAGAGGAGGGGTCAAGGGGGCGAGGGAATAAACCATCCAAAATCAGAGCAACAGAGGCTGCTGGGGTTTGATACCGGGCGAGCCCGCGGTGCCATACGCTGCAGTTGCTTGAGAAACAGTAGGCTGAAAACACTGAGGATTTTAAATCAAGTTAGTGATGCATATATTCTTGAGTTGGAAAGCAGTCAAAATGGGTGATGCCTCATTAGAACGGATTTTGGGAATATTATCATCAAGAGTTTGCCCTGTCAGAGCAATTACAGGAGCAGAGGATGATCATTTCCTCATGGTGGCTCGGGCTTTAAGTGCTCTCAAAAGCATGGGCTGGAAAAAAGGATTTTTTAATTATTTTTTTTTCCCAAGAGAGATCTTGCTTCTAATATTTGGGAAACTCCATGCTAGAATCTGTAGCGTCAAGATGGATGACATCAGATTCTGGAGATGTGTCATTACATCTGATTAAAACAAAGGTAAAAAAGTGAGGAAATACACCTCGTTTTGGGCAGAGCAGTGATTTTTGTGCCAAATTCAGGGTAGAAACAGAAAGAAAATAGAGGTTTTTCGACTAATTTTCAGACTTTATCCGTATCTATAATTGCATGGTCAGTAGATTACTTGGCCTGTGTTGGAACTGGAGGTTTCGAATTGCGATTGCAGCTTCCTTGGGCTGTGGCCCAGCGCTGGGCACGCTAGTCTTAAAAGCTTCTTTCTAAAGGTGGTAGATTATGAGGCCACTGAAGAAGACAAACACTTGATGGGACACGTGCTGTGCTGGTTTGCTGTGGATAACGAAATCAAGGCCTCTCAGCTTCGGCCGATCGGTATCGCTTTGCGCTTCCCCGCAGGAGGCAGCCTGGAGAGCGGCTCTTTCAGAAGCTGATGTGGATCGATGGCTGTGCCGTCAGCTCACAAGTATCGCCTCTGTCTCCTGCTTTCTGAGTGTTTTCTCTGTGCTTCTCTCCCCACCCGTCCCCTTGCAGATGGGGAAGAACCAGACAAGCTGAACCCACCTGCACTGAAGAATGGCCACACAGTCCCCATCGGGGGTCCTGGGGTTTGTAACCTGCCCAGCCAGGAGGAAGAGGGCACAAAGCCATCCGGCCTTAGGAAGCCTCTTCCAGCTGAGGAACCAAAGAAAAGGCAAGGTAAGAACCTAGATGTGTGCAGAATCCGCTGCTTCAGATTCTCCCAGGACTGGTTTTGAATTCCCTTCTGTTTCCTCCCGCCCTGCTCTGGGCTCTCCAGTCTCTCAAACCGAGCTGTGTGACTTCGCAGGCTCCTCCAGCAGCCACTCTGGGCCCGAACTGGAACCACCTCAGGAGCCGTACGTTCCCAGGCAGCCTCTGCTTCCTCCCAAAAGACCTCCCTCCACTTCCCAGGAGGGAAACGAAGCGCAGGCGAAGGATCCGACGCCCGCCAGCAGCACTGCAAAACCTGCGCCCTCCACCACAGCCCCTGTGGCAGCAAAGACAGTCAATTCCACAGCTGCCCCTTCCCCAGCCCCCAGGACTCTGCCCCCTCCTCTCGCCAGTGCCAACACTACTGCTCCCACGAGTACAACCAGCACAGCTCCTGCCAAACAACCTCCCGTCCCTCCTCCCAAACCTGTCAACAGGAACAGCAACTCGGTAATAGGTAAGTGCCTCCCTGAGATGGTTTTTGCACGTTGGGATGTTCTGGAGCTCTTGCTCCGAGAGTCTCTTCTCTTTGTAAGGGAAGATTTTTAGTACGTGTAGCAAATGTTTTGTGAATGTCCAACCGTCTTTCCTGAATACAGTCCAGTTTGGGCTCAGAATTTCTGCCACTGTTTAGCCAGGGCACACGTGTGCTGAGAACAGTGTAATTACTGGAGTCGTCTGCTGCGAGCCATCCCATCTGTCAGACGTGCCCGTTTCCAGCAGCTCCCTGCAGGAGGGAACCCCTGCCTGCCTTTGGCAGGAGTCAGGGTGGTGCGAGGAGAGGGGAAGGCATTTCTGTCAACTGGAAGGCGCCGTCTTTGAATGTTGATGCTTCGCTGAGGGCTGGGATTCTGCTGCAGACAGGCAGCATTGGTGGCTGGTGGATGACTGCGGTCAGGGAGGATAGATGCTTTCAGCTGGTCTTTGGCCCCCTAAAAAAACCCAGAGAGATTCACATCAGGCCAAACGATGTCTCTTATGGTTGTCACTGCTGCCTCACTCAGCGCAGAGAGGCCCGGAGCTTGCAGTGTAGCTCAGACTTCCCTGGTTATACTCGGGCACTGTCTGTAAGGTCTGTGGGTAGGGCTCTGTCATGTAATCTCATCCCATGTCTACATCAGCTCAACTGTAGTTCTAGCTGAATCTTCCCACTTAAAGAATTAAATGTCTTTCTCTCTGCGGTTTTTCTAAGCAGAAGATCTGGGGAGAGTTTCTTAAAGCTGAATAAGTCCCTGCTCTCTTTAGGGATTTTAGAGGCTTTTAAAGATGCAGCATCGTTGGAGTAAATGAGCCAACTTCCCTCCAGTCGATGGCTTGTTCTTCTTTCCCAGACCCCCTGCGGCTCCTTGGATTGGATTAGCAGAGGCTGGTCCAGATCAGGAGGGAGGTTTCTGGGAAGATCAATCGGGCAAGTCTGAGGTGTTACCCAGGTGTGGTTTGGGGAGGCAGTGGCAGAAGCTTAGATCGTGTGCAGGTTACTTTCTGGTGGAGCCTGGGCCCCCTGCTTTCAGCACAAGCTGCATCTCTGCTTCTCCTTGCTCTAGCAGGTTTTGCAAGCGACCTTGAATATGGTATTAAACACTCCTGTACGCCAGACCAGCTTGATTAGTCTGACCAGGCCTGAGCACTTGATGAAATACTTTCTTGTTTTCTTTTAAGCTGCTTGCACACATCACAGATGGTATTTGAAATGCCCCTGTGCTAATTGCAGGAGGTACTTGTGGAATGAAAAAAAAAAACTGCGGCTGGAGACAGCAGTTTAGCAAACGTGTGTTCAGACTTAACCTGCCTCTCTGCCCAGCAATACGGGCCGGGCTCGCTGCACCTGCGGCTCAGGGCTGTGGAGAGGAGGGGAGGAGA
>NW_009723571.1:6104-8331 GCF_000703405.1 Apaloderma vittatum | reverse complement strand
TCCGTGCATCTGGTGGGACACAGATGCAACGGCGACGAGCGCGCAGTCGTTCCGTGTGAGCCGTGTTCTGTTGCTGTGGGTAAGCAGCAGCAGTGGAATTAGCTTTGTAGAGCTCCGCAGGTCTTGTGTGGGCTTTTGTGCTGCTGTTGGAACCAAACGTGCAGATTGTCCTTTTGTTCCCTCCTGAAGATGTTCCCTTATGTTCATTCTCTGAGCAGTGCTGGTGTGTCTGATGCAGTAGCTGGAAATAAGGCTCTGGAAACGCTTGCTTTTGGGGACTAAGAATTCAATCTGCGTCGGCTTGAAAAAGCAAGGAAGGCAAACGGTGCCGTCCTGCTGCCGGGAGCTGGGCGGCAGCCCCGGAGCTTGGTGCTGCTGACAGGCTTCCAGAGCCACGGTTAGAGCACCGGGTCTGGCTGCCGCCCCACATCGTGAGAGGTCGCTGGGTTTATCGCACTGGAGGGAGACGGGCTGGCTCGGGAGGATGCTCTGAGTGGCGGCCCCCAGCCCTTTTCCATCTCTTCCTTCTGCCAGCTACTTGGTCCTTTTCAAAATCTCTTATTGCCCAAAGGTGACTCCAGCCTGGTCCTGCCAGGCTTTCAGCACTGCTGAGGAGATACTGGAATCCCTCTGGGCTGGAGTTGATGGGAGCTGAGGGCACTCAGTGTTTTCACAATCTGGCCCTTAATCTGCAAGGGGAAAGTCTGAAAATGCTAAACATCCCAAAAATGCACCCACCTCTCTCGAGTTATGCAGCCTTATCTCGAGGAAGCGCTCCCGCTCGCAGCACCCTCTCGTGGTGTCTGGATTCCTCCCAGCTCTGTGCTGGGGCCACCACCCCTGTGTGACTGTCAGCCCTCCCAGGAGAAATGTGCTGTAAATCTGATCTCTTCAAGCAGGTGGGCAAAACCTTTCCAAGCTCAAGAAAACACTGATACGTGAATGTTAAAGGTTACAAACTGCTAAAGCAAAAGCTGTTTTTGCTGGTGCAGCTTCTTCCCTAGGCAGCAAGGGGTGTTTGAGGAGCCCGAGATGGCCTGCTGCAGGCGTTGTGCGACATGGTCTCTGTTTCTCCCCCTCTCCTCCATCACACAGCAGATAAACTCTAGGTAAACTCAAGGCTCTTGGGTATTTTTAGCAGCTTTGCTACCTGTTTTGTAGTTGCAGAGAGGTTTTTATGGGGCCTGAGGAGCAGGGAGTAGAGGAGAACCTCACCCCGAAGCAGGCGGGAGGTGCGGTGGCAGCAAGGTGTTCTTGGGCTGCGTCGGGCAGATGAATGGGAACGGTGAGAGCACATCACTGCTTGCATTTCTGCTGACTTGCCTTTGAGACATCCCCAAAAAAAGTTATTTTCATGTGCAAGGGAGCCGTTAACACAACTGGAGCCTGGGGTGTCCTGGATGTCTCGGATTCCTTTGCAAACTGACGCTGTAAATGTAGCCATAAAGCGCCCTGCATACCTGCATTCCTTGGCCGAGGAGCCTGCTGGGCTGAGTGAGCTCCATCTGCCGTCACGTCAGGGCTGGTGCTGTTTCTCCCTCTCCAAAGCAGCAGGATGCACAGACCTCTCCCAGCCTCCTTGTTTCTGGCTGCTCTCCCAAGAACTACCTTTGCTGCAGGAAGGACAAACTCGAGAGGTTTGCAAACCCGGTTGTTTCTGGCACTGTGTTGTAGCAGAAAAGCAGCAGAGATTTCTTGGCCCAAGGCTCCCAGTGCTTTGCTGTGCTTCTTCCCCACGGGTGAAGGGTGTCTGGAAAATGCCCTGTTAAACATCGTGGCTTTTGTGGTTTTGATTTCCAGCTGAACTTGCTCAAGCAATGAACAGTGGTACAGCCTTGTCCAAGCCTTCCCCTCCTCTCCCACCGAAGAGAGGCCTCCTGCCCAACCACACCTCAGAGGCAACTGTCGCTTCCAAGCCCCCGAACGACAGGACGGGGACAATCAACCGCCCCGTGCTGATACCGATGCACGTGGCCTCTGCCTACCCGCCGCCCTCGCCTTCGCCACCGCTGCCCACGCACGTACCCCCTGAGCCTCCGCGCATGCCCTTGCCTGTCACCACCGCTGTCCTGGACCCTCCGCGCTCCCTGGACCTGCCCAAAGAGACTCCTCCTCCTCCTCCTGAAGATTTCAGGTCCTTGGAAGCGTCGAAGAGGACGGCGGAACAAGGGTTTGGAGAGCCTCACGTGCTGCCTCGCCAGCCCCAAATCCCGTTACACATCCGTAT
>NW_009723571.1:237-6072 GCF_000703405.1 Apaloderma vittatum | reverse complement strand
GCCCGTCCCGCCGCCTGCCGAGGGCTCGCACAGGGCTCACTCGCTGCTCTTCGAGAACGATGGCTTTGGAGAAGACAACGGCACCCTGGGCAGGACGAGGTCCCTGCCCGTCACCATCGAGATGCTGAAAGTGTGAGTGCCCTCCTGTGAAGGCGGGCGGTGGGCTGTGGGTCACGCTGGGCTCTGACCCGCCGGCGCCGTTCGAGGCCGTGACGGTGAGGAGGGCTGTGGGCAGGGCTGGTTTCTTTGCTGTTTTTCGCAACAGCCTCGAAACTATTTTGCCTGTTGGCTGAATCGGTGTTTCAGCCTCTTAGGGGGCTGCTGCGTCTTTCCCGTGAAATTAACCCTGGTTTGGGGATTTTATTGCTCACGAAGGGAAATGGGTTCCAGACTACAAACACAGGCTGATGGCAAGAATCCAGGCCTGTCTTTAATTGCACCAAGAGAAAACAAGGTCGTGGATTTCATCCGTTAGCCTTTCATTTTGCAAAACAGAAGTGGGGAAGGGGCTGTCGTGTATTATAACAGAGCTGAACCTGCAAGCCCCAAAGTTGGGAGGGGTGTTGGCATTTCCAGAGCTCCCCGTGCTTCGGAGAGAGGGGACGGTGCAGGATTGTGGGGCTGCTCTTGCATCTCTGATTCCCTGGTTACTCACAGACCTGCGTTCTACAGGCTGAGCAGAACTAATGAGGTGTTGATTGCAGGGGTGGTGTGTGTTAAGAGATGTAACAGCGTGCTTCTCGTTAGTCCAGACGATGAGGAAGAGGAAGAAGATGACCAGGAAGAGGAGCAGAATTCGGGCCCTCGTGTGTATATTGGAGATGTGCCATCTGTCACAGTCATCCCAAAACTGGTACCCCAGGTCCTGCCAGAGGAGCAGGAAGGAGACGAAGGGATGAGCGACTCTGACTCGGAGGGGCCCATCCTGTACAAAGATGATGAGGATGAAGAAGAAGATGAAAGCCATAACAGTAAGGCTTTGACATTGCAGCTGGCTTTTTTTTTTTTTTTTTCCTCTATTGAACTCGTGCCTGGCTGTATCGAGATCTGGAATCAAAGAGCTAGTTCACACAGCGCTTCAAAGCAGCTGGGTCTTGGTTTCGTGATGTGCCACGTCCTCTCGCTGACTTTTTCAAAGGCTCTGCAGCCAAACCTGTGTGCTCATCTGCTGAGATGCACCCCCTCCAGTTGCAGATGGCTCCTGCGACAGCTTGTGCTGTCCCACCCCTTCAGGTGGGATGGCACGAGGTGAGCCTGTGGGCATCTCGCAGAAATGCTGGCGGCTGCTCGGGAGCTGTAGCGCAGAGCTTGGAAAGCAGACCTCGGGGGAGAGCACGACGGCCAGGGGCGCGCGGCTCGAATCGCTGTGCCCAGGCACTGCGCTCTTCACTCTCATCCCCTTGCTCTTCCTCCCCGCAGGCACGCTGGCTAACAAAGTGAAGAGGAAAGACACGCTAGCCATAAAGCTGGGGAACGCAGCTCTGCCGCAGGAGGACAAGGGTGTCTTCCCTCGGAACAAGGAGGAGTGGAACGAAATCCGGCAGCAAATTGGGACAACGCTGATCAGGTACGACGAATGGAGGAGGGTGTTAACGTTGGAGCTGTCGGCACAGCGCGTGAGGGGTGAGATTGGACAAAGCCTTGTCTAAGCAGCCTGGGCTGGAATACGATGCGTGGTTGGGTCAGGGGTGGGAAGTTAAGCGTTGCTTTTCCTCCTCGGTTATAAAAGTTGGAAGTTCTCCCTGGAGCTGAGCAGTATTCCCTGACAGCTCCTTATTTCCAGGGCTTAAACGGTTTGGGAGGGAAAAACCTCGAGGACTACAGAAATTTTACTGCTGTAAAACACGGATGGCGTGTGAAGATGTGCTCAGGTGCAGGCCGAGTGCTGACGCATTAGGTGGTGGATTAAGCTGGGGCTGCTGACAGTCCAGGCTCTTGCTGTCTGCTTGAGCTCCCTGCAGATTTGCTTCTGAGCTTTTTGACAGGCCGTAGCACTTTCCTAACGTGTGCCGAGCGTGTTTGAGCAGAGCAGACTGCCACACCGGGCAGCAGTGGTCTCCACTGGTGTGTGAGTGGGGTCGAGAAAGCTTTCACGTGCACCAAAACCAAGCAGTTGTATTCTTCATCCCCTCCTGATGAATAACCAGATAAAACATTACGTACTCGTCACACGTTTCTTTAGGCGACTGAGTCAGAGACCGACAGCGGAAGAACTGGAGCAGAGGAACATACTTCAACGTAAGTAATGCTTCTCTAGGGGTAATAAAATCAGTTTGCCTTTCACACCTTAGTCCAGGTGTACCTGCTTGAAATGTAGTGATGGAGGACTGTGCTTTGCTGTTATCGCTATAGGAAAGCAGTTGAGGTGGTTTTCCCAATACTTCATTAGCATCAGAAACCAGCTCTGGATAAAATCAGGCCTAAGCAGCGCTAACAAGCGATACAGCTCAAGCAGCACGTTATAGAAAGGCTGCCTGGCACTTCAGGGAAAAAAGTATGTGATCTGGTTAAGGCTGTGATGTTACACAGCAACGGCCGTTTAAGGTGTTTTTGTTTGGGCTGGACTTTTATTTGTGGTCCAGACATTAGAGCATTGTATTTGCACGATCCAAAACCCAGCAGTTCAGTGCTCAGGCCATAGTGTTTCTCTTGGCCATACCTTGCTCTGTAAAAGTTTTAAATAAACATCTCGAGGAAAGGGAAACGTCAGTTCAGGAAGTTTCCATTTAAAATATTTATCTGTGCTGTTATTCTCTTTAAACTATCAGTATAATAGCTTCGGGGAGGCACAACCCGCCAAGTGGCTTTGGATCTATTTTGACAATATGGCCATTAATCCTTAACATACCCAGGGCTGGAGGGAATGACTCACTCGTGCTGTGTCAGGGCCCATATTGCCACTGTCAGTTGGGGCGAGGGGTGATTGGCGAGCGAGGGTGTCGCGTTGGACTGCGTTCTCAGCCTGTAATGAGTGCAGACACGCCACCACGAGCTTTCAGATACGTAGAAAATCTGATGCGGCTTGATACTTTCCTTTGTTCAAGTCCAGAAAGCGCTTTTCAAAGCCTGTGATGCTTAAAGGAAATTTTATTTCTTATTTTTTCCCCCCCTTGGCAGCGAAAAATGAAGCTGACCGTCAAGCTGAGAAGCGAGAGATCAAACGCAGGCTCACCAGAAAGGTAGTGCTGGCCTCCGCGCCGTAACTGCCATCTGGCAGAGCTGTCGGGGCGGGTGGCGGCTCTGAGCGCATCGGAGGCACCTCGCTGTGGGTGAAGTCACGGGGCTGTTGTGTAAGTGTCCCCTGTGCCCTCCGACTGCGGTGACTTTGGAACGGGGACCGTCACCCACGGTGAGCTGTTGGCACTGCAGCCACGGCTGTCGGTGACAGATCTGAGCTGGCATCGAGCGTAACGAGCTAGATGAGAACTGAATTTGGCACCTGGCCCTTGAAAGGTTTGCTCGTGCTGGCCTGGCTGTTTTAACATAGTACTTCAGCGGCCGCGACTTTCACGCCAGGCTCCCCAAAATCCATTTCTAAAGTCATGGCATCGTGGGAGAAGCTGAGCAGAGCAACAGCTACTTTTTAGCTATTACATCCGAGTTACCTGTGGTTGTTACTCGTGGCTGGGAAAAAACTTCCCGAGGGTGTGCGGGGATAAAATGCGAGTGTTGCCGTTGCTGAAGCAGGGAGTGAGATTTTTTACGTGGTTTAGGGGTGCCTTGTAGTGGCTGTTTCTCAACCACACCGTCTCCCTTCTCCTTGGCAATGTGGCCTTGGTTCCGCCTTAGCCTGGATGAGGTTACGCTGCCAGTGAGAGGGGCAGCCCGTTCCCTTGCAGGTTGTGAGCAGGACCTCGAAGTGTCTGTGGTTCGGGAGCTGGTTTTAGCGTTGCTTGAGATGTTTAGTCCTGAACGGCTTGGCGGGCAAGGCGCAAACTAACTTCCTTTGTTCTCGTTGGTGTGCAGCTTAGCCAAAGGCCTACGGTGGCAGAGCTGCAGGCCAGGAAGATCCTGAGGTTTAACGAATATGTGGAAGTAACAGATGCTCAAGACTACGACCGGCGAGCGGATAAGCCATGGACAAAGCTAACACCAGCTGACAAGGTAACAGGGGTGTTGGATGTACGGCACCTTTTTGCCATGTCTGAGCTCCTCGAGGTGGGAGCAGGGGGAATATATATATATATAGTAGCAGGAGATAGAGAAAGATCTCTCCCTCTTTGTGCAGGCTGCCATCCGGAAGGAGCTGAATGAGTTTAAGAGCTGTGAAATGGAAGTCCACGAGGACAGCAAGCAGTTCACGAGGTGAGAACGTGTTCCTTAAGTCTTGTTGGGAGAGCAGTGCTGCAAGGGGTAGTGCTGAGAGGCAAAACGTCAAAACCTTAGAAAAATAAGCTCTTCAGCAGTTGGAGATTTAACGTCCCTTTCTACTTGGGTGGTGGTGAATGACTGGAGGAGTAGCAGAAATGAAGTGAGTTCTTAAACAGGAGCTTCGATGTTGGACGGACGCTCAATGTGAGTTCCAAGAATGACACTTGGATTTTTCACTTGGCTTTTAGGTACCATCGACCGTAATCTTCCAAGAAGGGAGCAAGAGACCCGAGAGGACTGGAAGTTCTCTGCGTCCCTCTCCTAGGCAATACAGCGAGGGTGGAACCTCGGCTCTTCCAAGATTTGCCTTCAAACCATATCCAGAAAAGGGCTTTCGGCCGAGGAAGGGGAAATCCTGTCTGAATGTAGCATTTCACTGGAACAGACACGTCTCGAGTGCCATCAGGCTGGAACTGAACGCTATTACCTCGCGCGGCTCAGCAATATGCCTCTGCTTCGGCGCCGGCATCCCCGCCGGGAGAACGTGCACGTGGGAACGCTGGGTGCCCTCCCCAGCTTCCCTTTCTCCGCCCGGACAGACCCAGCTCTCAGCTGTACATCCTCCTTTCCGGGGATATGCAACTCCTTCGTTTTCTCCTCCTTACCAAGAGAAAGGAGGGGCAGAAAAACACACACAAAAAAGGCAGCTCTAATGTTGGAAAGCTGAGGAATGGAGAGTGGATGTGCTAGAAGCACGTGTGTGTATATTAGTCGTGTACAGAGAACCCTGCGCAGACGCTGACCTGGCAGACAGCTGACATGTGACGCGTCATTTTTTGGGGTTTTTTGCTTGTGTCTCTGTCATGTCCTTGGTGTCCTGAATCACTACTGACCAACGGTTTGTTGTCCTGGAAGGGAATCTGTATAGATATTAACATATGCTGCATCTTTTTGTATAAAAAAGAGAAAACAAAGCCCACAAATGTATAAAACATTCCCTCCCTGCTCTCTCACACTTGGCTGTGATGTTAACAGATCTTAAGGTATCTCGGCTTGTTTAACAAATTACGGAACCAGGAAAAAAATGACTGTTGCCTTTTAAAAACTTTTTAATTTGGGGAAGCTGTGAGAGTAGTCAATTCTTTTTATTGTGGCTTCCGCCGAGATGTTTTTAACTCTCCCAAATCAGGGTGAAACTTGCCTTTTCTCATTTTTTTACAGCTAAACCTACTGGAAACTTGATAGTTTTCACTGTGTGGGTAGAAGAGAGGGGAAGAAGAGGTTTGAAAAGTGACCTTAAGATATTCTTTCTCTTCTGAGAATGATCTCACATTGGTTCTTCCTAATTTTTTTTTAAAAATTGGGTATTGGCTCCTGCTGCGTCATGCACAAAACTAACCCACGTGTGAGATTGCCACTTGAGGTGAAGAAGGGAGCGTTGCCAGACGAGGAGGGAGTGGGAAGGAGAGGATTTGCTTTGCTCCTCGTCGCTCGGGGGGGTCCCTGGCTCTGCCGCCGGCCCCC
>NW_009723571.1:0-206 GCF_000703405.1 Apaloderma vittatum | reverse complement strand
GCACCGGGGCCCCCATGGGGCCCTCTGGGAGAGGGGGGGGGGGGGCCTCTTCCCTCACAGCTTCCCCCTGTACAGTGCGCCCGTAGGCTTCAATCAGTGCGTTGTATATCGCGCTCCTCATCGACAGATTATAATTATTGAATAAAAGTATTTTAGGATTTTTTTTTTTTTAAAAAAAAACAAACTGCTTTTGTGGCCGTGTTTTG
>NW_009723570.1:0-1672 GCF_000703405.1 Apaloderma vittatum | reverse complement strand
CTTGCGGTCGTCTTTGGTGAAGAGTCTTTGGCATCGACGCTCCCCGATCACCTCCCCAGAGGCTCCGGTTTAAGGCAACGGGATGAAAATTTCTTCTTCCACCTCAAAAAGCGGCGCTGGCACGGCAGGACAGCCACGGAGCTGGATGTCCTCCCCCAAAAAATTAAAAATGACTTTCACCACCTCCTCCTCCTCGGGGTCAACCCGAGAGGGACCGGGCAGAGAGGAGCTCGCTGGGTCCTTGGTATCCCTAAAAGAGCGTTTCCAAAAATCCTCTTTGCTGACAAACAGGGTTTTACCTAATTCCCCTTTCCCCAGGGTGCACCCGAGCACCCACAAACCACGCGGGGCTTTGGGAGGGGCAGGTACAGGGTTTCTTCAAGAAACACGCTGCAATTTTACTCCTTAAATCCTAAAAGCCACCCACCTTCCTGTACATACAAACCTGCCCACTCCCCGCCTTGCATGCTGCGAGCACCTCCTGCAGCAACACACTAAAATAAAGCGATTTTTAAAAAATGTTTTACTTTAGCAAGGCTGAAGCCTCGGCTGGGATTTGCTTGCCCGCCGCGCTGCTTTGCTTTTGGTTGAGCCTCGCTGTCCTTTTTTTGAGCCTGTCTAATGGCAAAAAGCACTGTTGAATGCCATGAAAGAAAAAACCCACCCAAAAAAGGTAATTCCTGGCGTGTTACAGCCTGAGAAAAACCTGTTTTGGATGTGCTACGGGTGACAAGTCACGCTTACAGCTCGGCACCTTGATCTAGAGGACAGCAGAAAGGATGCTCAGGGAGGTCAAGCAAGAGACTTAAATCAGTTAAAGCAGGTGGTTACAGCAGGCAGCATCAGGAAAACCAAGACTGAAGGGTGGGAGATGCTTAGAAAAACCACCTTCTGCAAGTGATTTTTGGAAGCAGAAGGTGTTCCTTCTCGTGTTTGGGTCAGTGCTGGGTCACGTTTAACCTGGAGCATCTCTCAAGTTGCGTTTGTTGAACCAGGTGTCCTGAGTTATATTTCATCTCTCTCGTGTAATCTTTTTTCTTAATTTTTTTTTTTTTCCGCAAGGCACTGAATGACACCGTCTTAAACGAGTTTTTGCATCAGTGTAAGCGAAGTGGAGATATAAAAAAATCACAGAATGATAGAATGGTTTGAGTTGGAAGGGACCTCAAAGATCATCTGGTTCCAACGCCCCCCTGCTGTGGGCAGGGACACCTCTCTCCCACCAGCCCAGGTTGCTCCAAGCCCCGTCCAACCTGGCCTTGAACCCTTCCCGGGATGGGGCTGCCACAACTCTGCGGAGCCACCTGTCTCCGCATCTTCCTAATATCTAATCTACATCTACCTTCTCGCAGTTCAAAACCGTTACCCTTTGTTCTATCCCCCATCAAGAGTCCCTTTATGGGCTTTAGGGGGTGCTGAGCTCACGCTCAGTTTTTCATCCACCAACCCCCTCAAGCCCTTCTCCGCAGGGCTGCTCCCCCTCCCCTCATCCCTCACCTGTATCTGTGCTTGGGACTGCCCCAACCCTGGGCCAGGACCTTGCCCTCAGTCTTGTTGAACCTCACGAGGTTGGCATGGCCCCACCTCTCCAGGTTCCTCTAGATGACATCCCTTCCCTCTGGTGTGTCGACCACCTCATGCCAGAGTCACAGAATCACAGAACTGTTGAGGC
>NW_009723569.1:41106-46313 GCF_000703405.1 Apaloderma vittatum | reverse complement strand
CATGGCCTGCTAATATGCTATATTAAGTAAAACTATATATGGATTTTAGTGTAGAGATTTTACAGCTTATGTTCTTTAGAGCTGAGAGAAGAGGGACAGCAGTGAGGGAAAGAATACAAAGGTATATCAGAAAATAAAATAAAAATCTAACTAGACATGCAGAAATCCATTGTTATTCAGCCAGTGTTTCTACATGTTCTTTTTAGAATGCATGATTCTTTATATAATTGTGTAATAAATAAAACTCAGTAGATAGTCCAATAATCACTATCTTCGCATTTTCAAGGAAATAATAGAACTACAAAAGTTACATCTGACTCAATTACCAAAACTGACTGTTTACCTTATTTTCTAAGCTACTAACTTTTAGATGGAGGAGTAGAATGCTTGAAGAGCTTTTCCATTTCCTTACATCATATATTTCAACTTAAACTCACAATAAAAAGGGTGGCTTTTACATGAGAAGACATATACCTTAACCTTGGAATATAAGATGCCATTTTAACAATTAAAATACATATATTTAAAGACAATGTTGATTGTGAAATTCTGAAGATTGATGTCCAGATCTCACCTATCCTAAAGATTCCTCCGTGACACTGGATTGATCATTCAACCACTTCATCTCAGTTCCTCAGCTGGAAATGTGATACGCCTGGTTAATCTTTTCTGTACAAATTACTGGTGTGATGAATCTGAGTTTTTAACACCAGGAAGATAGCCATTGGAAGGTATGCTGTGGCTAACAGAATGATATTGGGGTTTGGGTACTTCCATCCTAGCTTCTACTGTACTTAATTCTGACTTATTTTATTATTATTATTATTACTACTAATAATAATAATCACGGTAAATTTATCAGCTCATGAACATAACTCAGCATTCCAATAACCAAGACCAGTAGTTTGAGTTCCACAGGCAGCCTTAGGAATTCAGCACATTTTGAAACGTCAAAACATTTAATAAAACAACATTTCAGCCATCTACTATATCTGCAACAAATACTTTTCTCTATCAGATTTTTGGAATTACTGTCTCTTACTATGTCAAACTACAGTCAGTGTAATTTTTTTGCTGGAGTCTGTTGACATCACCATGACCAAATCAATAAAAAAAAAAGCAGGTTTGCATTAAGATTTGAAAGAAATGTTTTAAACATATCCTAGTTACAATATGAGTTGTTTAATACCTTAAATGCAAAGTGGTGAAAACAGTTCTAGTCATCATATCTACTGTCAAACAAATGGATGTTCATATGAGAACATGCTTCCTCACTTTAAGATCTGGACAAGGACATGCAGGCAGTGTAATCCCTGGTATAATATGGAAGGTGCCTATAGGGTCCTGTGTTAGGCTAAACTTGCTAAATTAGTCCTGAGTCCAGCTGATGTGCACAGCACAACATACTCCTCAAGACCAAGCTCTCTGTGCAGCACAGCAGAGCACAGGCCTGCAGCTACTCGTGCTAACTGTGTTGTGGATCATGATCTTCTTGGTGGACATTGGTTTTTGCTTAGCATCATTATGATATTGTCCTCCACTTCACCATTTTACACGTGTTCTGCCTTGCTTGTCAGAGTTAGGGGTTGTACGGGGTATAAAATTCTGTTTTGCAACAAAACTTTTGCTATTTATTTGGTCCTGGAAGTCTTTGGGACAAAGTTATTTTGTAAAGTAGTGTCATTGATTTAGTTTTTATGTCATGAACAATACCTACTATTTTACATATAGTTGTCATGAGCGTATTTTGTGTACACCATAGGGTATAGCCAACTACACTTTGATGGGTCAGAGCAGAGGAGATAACAGCAAAGTTCATTGCCTGTTTGACTGCAGATCGGCTCTTATTTGTGGCAAGGGAATACTGACAATCATTTGTTACAGAAAAACGGACTACACAGCCTCTTAGCTGTGTTCCTGCTCTTTCCTGCCTATATATACCATATATACCTTACACATGGCATACATTTGTACAAACCACCCCAGTAAAAATGTAGTTTTGTATTACTCTTACGCATTTCCAAACACTATGAGTATTATCCAAAGGACGGTTCTTTTTTCGTCTCTACATTACATTTCTCCGCACTGAACAATCCGCGCATTCCCTGGCACTCCAGTTCTTTTGTATGCTTTTTTTTCCCCCGAATGGCAGTGTGCCAGGAGTTAATTTCTTTCCATTAGTGCCTCTATCTCATAGATCACTGCATTCAAGTACTTGATCTTTCTCAGCACATGTCTCTCTTGCATAGCATTGTTCGGTACTTGATCTCTGCACATTTAGGTAGCTCTCACTTAGGTAGCTGTTTGCTTTTGTTTTACTTCACTGTCTCTCTCCTCTGTCCTTTAAACATCCATAGCCCAATTTACCGCTTCTATCAGTACTCTCACTCCTTTCTAGGTGACTTTAATCCACTTTCATCTCTGTTCTATTGCCATTAGTGTGTTTTTATTTCTGGTGTCTATATTCCACCGTTCCTTTCTCCATAATCACATCTTTCTCTGTTGGCAACTTTTCAAGTATACTGGCACATAAGTTAATAAGAAGTTCTGAGGTGATGCAATGGACAGACAAATGCCTTTATTTCACGGAGCTCTGCAAATAATTGAGATCAAGGTGCACAACTGCCTTCTATTCTTACTCTCCAGCTCCCTACACCTGGGCTTTAAATGTGCAAAACTTCAGCTAGCCTGAAGATACCTTTATAGCTGACCTGGAAAAAACTCATGAAACAAAGGAATTAGGTTTCATCTCCAATGGCAGAAATAGCAGTAAACAACTAAATTCCACTCTCTGACTATTTCCCTCTCAAATTCATACTTCAGATAAACATTCAAAATTAAATAATCTGAATGGCCTTAGAGTAGTAGTACCATATATAATAAAATTCCTGTAATTAGACTGCAAGAATCTACTTGCTTTACTCCCTTTGCTTGCCAAAATACTCTATAATATTAAAGCTGCAATTATTACCACTGTGGTCCTCAGAGAATCACAGCAAGATAACAGAAGATAACACAGGAGTGAGCTAATGCCAAGAAAAGAAGTCACCTCCTGAGGAGGGGGAAGGGAAAGGAGGGTTACTTAAGGGTAACCCGAAGTAACCTCAGACTAATTAGCATGGTAAAACTCACAGCCCTGGGAAGAGACTTTACATGCTAATGTCAGACTGCCTTTGTGTAATGAACTAGCCAGTAATGGGACCATGTGCAGAAGGGCATTAGTCATAGAATCGAAAGGTGATCAATGAAGAAGTTTTGTGTAACTTTTTCATTGCTGTAACCTCTATAAAAAATGACAACCTGCCCTGAAGAGGGTTGCTAGCTTTGTGAACTATCACCTGGCCTCCCATTTCCATGCACTAAAAGTTAGAAGGTGGATCTCAGCCCTGTGTGCTTACTGGGTCCTGCACACCAGGCTCAAACCTAGACCCTGACTGAGGGACACCGCCATTTCATTCTAAATCTGGACTCACTTTAGGTCAGGATATCTGATTTTAGGCTTTGACTCTGATTTGATGATTCTACACCGAATCCAATAAACCCAAGAACTGTCTTGGTGTGCAGCAATCTTTCTTAATAAATAAGAATAATAAATTGCCATGTACGTGTTGCTTATGGATTTCCCTCAAGAAAAACTATTCTCGGTAGCACATACTCTCATTTTTCTCGTCCATGAAAGAAACAAAGTCACATACTTTTATTATATACACTGAACAAACATGTTCTTTTAAGGAACTCTTCTCCCAGCTCTTAGAATAGCTACATTCCCACCAAAGAAAGTGATGACAGAAAACGTCCTGGAAAACCAATCAAATGCAAAAGCATTGTTTCACCTCTCCGATGCCACAATAAGCTTCCCAGCAAGAACTCTCCCTTCCAACTGAGAACCTGGTTGCAGGCATCATGCTTGAAAAATGGTGGAAATGAATCGTGTAAAGAAGGATGAGAAAGAAGGGGGCAAGAAAGCTGTGAATCCCTCATTTCCCTTCCTCAGGTAATATGTTGTTTTGCTCAAGGTGTGCAAACATCAGATCTTTGGCTCTGATAAAGCTGCAATTTTAATATTCTGAACAATGTCATCATTATTCCCTGTTTTTTTTTTAAACCTACGTTTATAAAAGAATTGAGAAAATTGAACTGTATATAGAAGCCAGTAACATTATTATTAGGTAACACTACCTTTGTTGTTATAAAGAGTTATATCAAATTAATATTAATTATTCAGTTTGATCAGTGAAGGTAAAACCGTGTCTACTAGTAACAACTGTATTTCCAATTTTAATCTGAACTCAAACTTCATTGTATATGTTGTTTTTACAGCATTTTTCAATTCTATAACCCTTTTTATCCCTTGGTTAATGGTACTGCAAGTATTTTCTGTACTATCACAAAGTATTATTTGAAGTTCTCATGAAAAATTTTTATATGGCCATGAAGGCTGGTTTGTATCATACATATATTAGCCTTTCTTTTAACGCGGCCTTGAAAGCAAAGACAAAAAGCGATTCTGAAACCGGACATTGCAGTTTTGTCCAGTGAGGGATACTGCTGGTGGCAGGTCTCAAATACACAATCAATGCAGCTGTTAAAAAGAGAGGATCGATGGTTCTACACCATCTACACACCTGAACATTTTGACTGTGACTTGTTCGTGTGTGCTGACCAATGAGTAACCCTAGGCTTCAAAACGGAAAAATCTTTTATAAAGTCAGGAGTCAAACCACAGGGTCAGAAGAGCAGTATAGTTTTACTGCTGAACAGTTTACTCAGCACTTAATCAGTCTAGCAGCTGTTACTAAGGCATTTTTACGTCTAGCCTTGGCAGGCTTTTGAGACTTTCTTTGTCAATAAAAAATTGAATGAAAGCGTGTAATGCACAGATCAGGCAACAACAGAAGTGCGCTGCATCCCCAGAAGCAAGTTCAATACGAGTTACGACTCGTGTACACAACTGCCGGCTATGCCCTGCTGCAGCTGTTCTGAGATAAAAAACAAACATAAAGGTTAAATAATTCTCGCTTTTTCACTCCCTATTTCCCTTACATACAGTAGATCACCAGAAAAACAGCATTAGAGAAGGACTGATTCTCCTCAAGCCTTGGAGACTTGCTCTGCTTGTGACAATTTCAGCTTTGAGGAGAAAAACGAGGAACTGAGGTCAAAGATATTATCGAAAATATATTATTATTAAAGATATTAAAGTTATT
>NW_009723569.1:35490-41075 GCF_000703405.1 Apaloderma vittatum | reverse complement strand
GAAAATGCCAGGATTTCAGGACAGACTCCTCCCTTCTGATCTGGACTTGCAGTTCCTCTTAACAACAAGGAAGTTTTCCTCAGCTCCTTGTCTGTTGTCCTGAGGAGGTGGGAGAAGATGGCAAAAATCGCAGATGAGTTGCAGAAAGTAATTTTGAAGAATTGAGACAGTTATAGATCTAAATAAAAAACAAATGAAGTTGATATCCATAACGAGACAAAAAGCTAAAGCCCCTAAATCCTTAGAAATTTGAATATGGTATTTATTATATGTGAGCTACAGATATAAAAAAAAGTTATTGCTGAAA
The DNA here is from genome assembly GCF_000703405.1 of Apaloderma vittatum. Classification (NCBI taxonomy): domain Eukaryota; kingdom Metazoa; phylum Chordata; class Aves; order Trogoniformes; family Trogonidae; genus Apaloderma; species Apaloderma vittatum. The sequence continues at coordinate 40,768 of NW_009723569.1, read as the reverse complement.
AGATCACCCTAACAATAAGATAGGAATATTTGTAAAACAGATTGTTGTGCTAAATGGCTAGTCAACAGTGTTTCTAAATGCAGGAAAGATAGAGCTGGATAGAACTGACTGAATAATTAAAGGAATTAACTTTGTGATTTTACATTAGATTAGGTTATTTGAGGGAAGTAAGAGTTGTAAGAGTTTTTTAGAACTATTTTAAAATGAATTCTTTCAAATTAGAAATGCCAAAGTATTTGTTATTACCTAACAAAGTTGCTAATATTTCTCTTTTGAATCTCTGTGGGTTTGTTTTGTGGCATGTTTACTTACTTATGCTAAACTAAAAATAATAATAATCATCTGAATTTCTTAAGGAAAAAGTTATGGTACGAAAAATACTTTTTTTCTGCTTTTCTCTTGCAGCAAAGCAGTAGAACATAAATACAGTTCCAGCTGAATATGTTGGTGGCTTTTTTGTTGTTGTTTGTTTGTTCTGTTTTGTTTGGGTTTTTTGTCTGTTTTTGTTTGATTTGTTTGGGTTTTGTCTGTGTGTTTTTTTTTTTTTTTAAATTTGGTCTGTCAAACCAGCGAATTTCATTAATTCACCTGAGGAAACATCATGTGATGTCATTTTTCAGATAAGAAATTATTTAACAGTATGCAACTTAAAGTTTTGAAAAAATAGATGATTTCCAAACAAGAGTTAATCACTTCTAATTAGTGACTAATTAATCTGTCCTCTGTATTATTAGTATCTGTACAATAAATGCAAAGCATAGCTAAGACTCCAAACCATACGTGATCAATTACCAAAGTAAACTGTGTACTTAGGAAAAAAAAGCACGCAACAATATTTAGACAGCCAGCTAATCAGTTTTCCAGCATATCTGATCTGTGGACAACTCATTTGCTATTTGATCTGCAAGCTACCTTTGGACATGTTTTCTGCCAGCATAAAATGCAGGTGTGGAAAGTGTGTAAAACGTTTGGCTGCTATAGCAGAGTGAGATCCTTCCTTTTCATGGGGATTATTTTTTTGGGTAGGAATTCAAATCAGTCATGAAGACGGTGAAGGATCATAATGGTTTTATTTCAAACTGAAGACAAAATCACGGGTTATACTGCTTCTCAGAGATACTACTAGTTGCCAAATACTCATGAGCATGAGCCAACATCTCCATCACAGCAGCAATGGGTAACTAACACACAGAAGGACACTGAAATTGCCTCTGTCTTCCAGGCACTCATTTCAACAGAAAAGATGTGACATTACTATTCTATCATTAGGAAGTTCTTATAAACAAAAATACTAGATTATGGGCTATCTCCCGCTTTCTGGGTTCATGCCACATCAGCCATGCTCAACACCTGGAGCCAGATTTTTCTGAAAAGGTTATATGAAGGAGTGGCTGTAAAGCCACAGCTCTTTTTTCTACTGCTAATGAAAATGCAGTTTGATTTTTAGATTCCAAAACTTTCCAATGTAAATTTCTTTGTCCATGTAAATTTCTTTGGAGGAAAAAACCAAGTCTCTTCATTTTATGAATATGTTTGTAGCCATTTTGAATTGAAAAGTAGTGATTTCTTTTTTTGTTTGCTTCTCAAATCCTCACTATATTAAAGATAAATTTTTGAAGTGCATCAACAGTACCTGTTATATATTAATACAGATTGAAGTTATCCATCATGCTTTTACTGGATTTGTTTATGTCTGTAAAAAATGATAGCTTTATACAGAGATGTATATTAAAGCACAGAACATCCTACTGTGAAAGAGCGGAACACGATACACTGCAAATCTAGTAGCAATCTTATATTTCTAAAATTTCAGTTTTAGTAAACCATGCTAAAATTTCCTGCTTTTAGCTTTGCCAATTTTAGCTGTTTTTCCTGGTCTTCATGTTCTTTACAACTGTTGGGTGCATAGGTGTGATTCTTACTATATAGTTTTACTTTTCTCAGGTGCTGGAGTACATGACCTCCTCAGTTTCTTCCTTTGTGTGTTACAGTTTCAGGCTACTTTTTTTTTTTCTCTTTGATTTACAACCTCTCTCACCTGAACATAAAAATTCACTACCATTTTTCTTCTTCTAGACAACAACCAATAGTGAACACATCATACATTAAAGCAGAAGTTGTCAAAAATGCAGTGTGAAATCTGACTTCTTCAGAATAGACTGGTAAATATTTTTAAGTTTGTTTCTAACATATATTTAGTGAAAAAATACAGAATGAAAAATACATAACATATTGAACATATCTGTATTTTTTATAAAATTTTCTAAGCCTATAACTTTGGAAGGCAGATGCTTTTCATGTGCATCTCTCTCCATGTATTTCATGAGAGCTCCGTGCATTTTACAGTGTATAAAAATAAATTCTTAATTGGAAAATTATGTCTAATAGTGCCCATCTCAGAATTTTCCGTTGTTCCTTTGAGTACATGTTATTAGTATATTAACTTGGATAGCTTTAGCGAAACTTATGAGGAGACAGCTGACCAATATGGGATGTCAGACTGTCTTTTCTGGTGGTATAATGAAAGTCTCATGATCATTATCTTGCAAAGTAGTAGCAAGCATAGGCCAGAGTATGTTCAGATGTAGTCAGCCTTTGTCCCTTTCCTGTTTCCCACAAATAAACTGCAACAACCTTACTAACATTTTTAATCAGCTAACTTATTAATTCTATTAATTCTAAATCAATTATCATTACGTGAAAAAAATAAAAAAGAAGTTACCATTATTCTTAACATGACTGAAATCAAAACTTTGGTCATTGCTGTTACATAGCTTTCAGAACATTGTAGTGACTTTCAGGAATTAGAAATCTGCTTTTAAGCTAAGTATGCCTGTAATACTATAGATTATTATTTTTATAAATCTTGAGTAGAACTAGGAAGTACATTAAAATCTTCTACAATTGTAAGAGATTTCAATTGTCAATAACTTGATTTATATTTTTTGAGAAAATCATTATATTTAAAACACTTCAAAGAGTGTAAAGCCAAGTAATTAAAAACTCATCAAGATTCCCCGTTCGGTCCCTGTGTGTTGCCTGATCTAGTTGAGAGGCGTACCTGCCCGTGACAGGGAGGTTGGATTAAATGATCTCTAAGGTCCCTACCTTGAATTGAATCATTCTATGATTCAATTTCTTTGTCAGACAATAAATTCACCAAAACCCAACCTTAGAGAAACTGCTTAGAAGTTATTAGTGAATTTTGTAAATAGGTGTAAGTAGAGATGGTAGACTTCGAAGACCTGTTCCTTGGTTTAATATTTGTTCTTTCCTTCATTCTTTTTAATTATATCTGTTTATCTTCATATTTGAAGACAGAAGTAGAACAATATCAAATTACAGGGCATGAATCACATTGATACAAACACAAATAATGCTAGAAAATAGAGGGTATAAGACATTAAATAAAAGGGGAGATTTTCAAGATGCTTATGACAACTACTTAGTTTTAATAAACACAATGGTATATTCCCAATGTTCAATTCTGTTGCATTTGCTTCAGTTTGAATAAATATTAAAATGATGGAACATAATTAAAAAGGATTAATATTATTCCATATTTACTTAAAAAGAGGTGCAAAAGGGTGAATACCTTTAGACCAGCAGATAAGCCAGCATGGTAAGAGAGGAATGCCAATTAACTTGTGACCAGTGGGTCATAACTGACTGTATTTGGGAGTTTTACATTACAAACAGCCAAGTTTTCTGAGGTAGGATCAAAAGCTCCTAAAGACATTGCAGCCAGCAGTAGCATTTTGTTTGTATGAGATAATTAATTCCAAGATGAAGAGGTGGAAGAATAGTGGCTTAATGCATTTAGAAAAATTTTTATGTTAACCTAAGGACAGAAGTAGGTTTAGTAGTATTCTTGTGTTCATCATCTAATGCAGTCAATACTAATATCTTTAAGGAGGGAGTGGTTGCTGCAAAACAACTGTCTTCTAAAGTGAATAACTCTGAGAGTAAATAGAAAATGGAATACATTGGTCCGCAGACCAATTTTAATTTTGAAATTGGAGTAAAAAAAGCAGTGCTGTAAGAACATCTAACATGTTGTGATGGCAGGCATCACCAGAGAGCAAGGCAAAAATTTCTTTCTGCTTGCTTTGGTGAATGATTATTTGTGTAAGCATGTAGGCATATACTTTACTTGGAAAGAAATATCCAGTCTTAGCTTCCAGTTTTGTGGAGAAATTTTTGGTGAAACAGATATTTCAGGTGATGGTTGCAAGGCATGGCTAATACTTATTTCTACCTACAAAAGCACTATAGCTGAGCTAGTTTGGGAACTGTCTTTTACTTGCTGCTGCTTCTCACAGTCAGGAATGAAAAATGAGCACTGACTTCAGAAGAATTCATATAGAAGATAATCCAAGGACAGGTCAAACCCCAGCAGCAATGGATGTGGACCATAAGAAGATTTGCCCTTAAAATTTGGCTCTCCAGTTTGTCCAGCTATTGTGCTTCACTGAGGAACAGACAAAACCTGTTAATGAGTGGAACAATTATGACATGAGAGTCTAATTCTTTCCTAAGCCTAAATCAAATACAGTTGCTGAGAATATTTTCTCTTAAACCACCTTCACTTTGGCCTTTCTCAGGAAACAGGGTGTCTCTGTCAGGGCCCTGAGTGCACTCATGGCTCTTTCTGTCTGACTCCACTGGCCTCCAGCCCCTGCCCATGCCTGAGACACCATTTCAGCCAACAGAGCATCCTCTGCCAGATGCCATCAGCCCCTGAGCAATGCTGTGTGTTAACATTCTCTAAGTAGCTTACACTGTGGTTTTCCCGTGCTGTTATTGATACTGACCCTGAGTGTTCAACTAACTGACAGTTAGGTACATGTCATTTATAAATGAAACAAATGGCTTTAATCCTGATTTGATGTCAGCTACCTGAGCTGAGCCATTTTCCCCGCAGCTGATCTCAGACTATAAAACATTTTTCCCTACTCTTAAGCTATTTGCTGTCGGTACAGTTTCTCCTAGATATCAACAGCCATATAGCAATGTAGGTAATAACTGCAGTTTCCCCAATATATCTAGATTTATCTGTTAGGCATAGTAAAAAATTGTATTTTTATTCATACTAATTATTTTTTAACACATCACTCGTTTTTAACTAAACGTGGCAGTGCATGCTACATGCACTTTTTTATTCCCTCTAACCCTCACATCTTTTTAATCAGTGCTTATGAAAACAGAGCCCCCTATTCCACAAGGATTGCACCTTTCTGGATAGCTTATTCCATAATTATGCAGACATGACCTCACA
>NW_009723569.1:0-35459 GCF_000703405.1 Apaloderma vittatum | reverse complement strand
GCATGTGTAGGGAAAGTTGCAGAACAAGAATTCTTTCAGTGTCACGAAAGAAAAATATTTTTTTCTGAAAAGGAGCAAGAAAGAGACCCTGGACCTGACCCCAGATTTATGTTATGAGAACCAGAATATCTTGAACAGCACCTACCTGTGGTAGCAGAACATGGGAATCTATTGCCTCAAACTACAGAAGTCCTTTATAAATGTCAGTTTTTTAATCTGTCAAAATCATCACCGAAAGGAACCAGTTTCAGCTAGCTCTAATGCTATCTATTACATGCTTGACTTAAGCAACAGAAAGTTGTGAAGGAATACTTTGGCATGTACAAGGTGATAGGCATGACTTCATCTCTCAGGTTAAAATCTTGAGGTAAGTTAAGTTACTTTTTTCCTGTTTATTTGTGAGTTCAGTGCTGATGACACAACTTGAAGTTAGGTAGTGACTTCTGTAATATTTTTAGTGTGTTCCTGCTGGATGAATAAATCTGTAGTAATGACAAAGAGCAGGTGGGTAAGAATTGAATCTTAGTTTTCACCAGGTGTAGCAATAATACCCCGACCAGTACAGATATCAGTAACTTGTTAGCAGCCATCTAACATATAGCTAATGGAGTACTTCACTATCTCCAAAGAAAATAAAGCAAAGTATATGAAGAAAAGTCATTTAACTTTAAGTGTAGTTAAAAAGAATAAGTCAATGGACATACACTGAGGTGCTTTTTCAATGAAAATACAAACAACCATATGTTCAATACAAACAACCATACAAACATAATTTTCTTTTTAGCTACTTACTGTTTTCTGTAAACATCAGTTTATGTACTACATCAGTAGATTTCAGGCAATAGTTACATTACCACCACATGCACACACACATAACTGACAAACTCAAATAAAATGCAAATTTACAAAAATAATTCACAGTAGTGCAGAAATCAAAGTCTGAAATTTGAAGTGATGTTTAAATGTAAATTATTTTAGAAGGGAAAACATCTACAAACAGAATTATTAGACAAATTAACAAGTAACAATGGAATAGACTGAAGTCAAGAACTGCTTATGTCTTAGAGTTCTGGGACGTATGCTTTTGAGACCTAACCATATTGAGAACTTTGTGACCTGGCAAGCAGGAAAAGGAGACTGTAAACTTCACAGGTCTTTTTACACAGTTAACAATTCAGATCTCAGAGACTTTAACATGAAGTTATTGAAGTTTTCCAGGCTGCCTAAGTAAGCTTCCATGAAAATCTGCTGGAATCCTGCTCACTGCAAGTATTATTATGATACAGCTAACTATTTCTGAAAAATCCATCTATTTATTATACTTTTCAGGAGTTTCCTAAAGATGTATATATTTATATTTGACAAAAGTTTGTTTCTTTTTTCCTGCAGTTTCCCTGTTGCCTGCAGTGAAATTCCAGCGCCTTAATGGTTACTATGGAAATGAATTGCACCATGCCTTTAGTGATGGTTTCTTCACTGCTGGATAAATTAAAAGTGGTGAGCTGGGAGGGAGCAAACAGTGATTATCTACAAGTTTCTTCAATAATTAGCAGATGCAACAGAAATTATGATAAGTAGAAGAAGATAAATGACTTCATACTCTAATCAGTGTAGTCTGGAAGGATTCCCTAGAATGAAGATGCAGCTCATGTGGATTTTATTTCTTTCTAAATACTTTTTGATTTGTCCATATACCAGCCTTATTAGTTCTTTCTCATAATGAAGTCTTTTCTCATGTCTAAACTGAATCTTCCTAATTTTAAAATGTAAATGCATAACTTTTTCCATCCAGAAGGGATACAGATTATTCCATTATTTCCTGTAGTCTTTCACATATTTGGATACCATTAAAATATCATTTTTCCCTCCTCATTCTGCTTCATACTAAGAAACCCAAATAAATTCATTGCGTCCTTGTACCTCGATGTCTCCATACATAACACGGCTCTCATTGCTTTCTGCTGGATTTACACAGTCCACATCCGTTCAGAGATGAGTGTCCAAACTCATGCACAGCATTTCATCTTGTGTCCCATTTATTCTATGTACAAGAACTGCTTCACATAACCTTACTAGTTACAGTTCTGTACACACATATATATTACATACTTAAAGTACTTTGTTCTTGTGTAGTCAGCCTTAGAAAGATGGTTCCGTATAAAGACATATCTCTCAAGATAGAATTACTGTTGCTGAGGGTCCTGAAATAATGTCTGTATTTATATTCAAAGGAAATAGAGGTGTCTTTAGTTAAACAGTGAATTTTTCCTGAGTTTTATAACTTTATTTTTAAAAGAGTTGATTCTGAAAATGAGTAAAACATCAACAACACAAAACTAGCCTTACTTTTATTCTTACTTGATCAGATATTCTGGAAAGCAGCAGTTTCCACTTCAAATTAAACTGATTTAAACTGAATTAATCCTGATTGGTAAGCAGCTTTGAAAATTAATTCAGAAATTTCTTAAAATTTATTTTTTTTTTTTAGTATGCAACTCAGCAAAACTTTAGAAACTACCAACACATCCCTTCAACTATTTGAAAAGAAATTGAGCAGGAATGATATATATTCCTTTCAAACCCAGGGGAAAAAAGTAAAAAAATTATCCACATGTATTTAGTCTACTATAATACAATTATCTGTTACATTGTCAGGTACACTTGTTCAAGTCGTCTGTGTGTTTCTGTGACACCTGGAGAACTGTATTTTCTAAAAGCCTGAGTTCCAAATTGTGATGGAACAGAAATGTAAACAGATCTGATTACTATGCACAATTTTGTCACCTAGCTGAAAACTCGGAGTTTTATCTCAAATATTCCTTAAACTTCTGTAAAAACTAGACATAAACATTAACGTTTTACATGGAAAGAACACTGATACGTAAATCTCTGTAGAATACCACATTAACGAAGAGTATGATGTTCAACTCTTTGCTCTATGCAAATCCCCTAGATCTGAACAAGGAAGCCATTTCACATATTCCTTCTCTCCTCCCTCCTTTTTTTCTCCACGTAAATTTTAAGTTTTGTAAATTTGAGTGTGATTATTTTATTAGCAAAGAAGGAATAAGGTAACTTTCAGTACTGTTCTTTTAGAAGAGTTGTCAATGGATATGTTTTTTTGTTCCCTTCTTCCCCTAATTTCTCCATTTCTACTAGGAACTTAAACTGACCTTTCTAAATTTCAGTAAAAAAGATTTTATTTGAGCCAGTAAAGTAGTTTGTTTATCTCTTCCAGATTTTTGGGCTTTGTCTATTACAAAGTCTAGACATTTTCAGGATTCTCTTTTTAGTCAGAAAGAGTTCAATTTTCATGGGGAAGGCAATTAGCGGTTACAACGTTTGACATTTAATAAAGACCACACAATACGTGACCATCTAATGCTAAGTAGAAGAATAGTCTATTCTCACTTTTTTTAACATTTTTTTCTGTATTTGAAGCTTAGATAATTAGTAAGAATAGTGTGTCAATAAAGTTTCCACATAATTACTGAGCAATTCTTCCTACTAAGCCAGCTAATTATCATAACATTTATAAGCCATCAGACTTTGACCCATTTCCTTTAATGTTAGAAAAGAACAATTAGTCTGCTTTTCTGCCATGTCCTGTTTCTTCCCCTTCCCATTACTAAAATGGAAATATATATCACTCCATCTTTACTTTTCCTTCAATATTCAGGAATATTTTGATTTATTATAATTTGTCTTATTTTCAGCCAGTTGATATTAAGTGATATGAATATCTTTTTTCCTTCCTAAAATAAAAAAAGAAAGTATAGTAAAATCCTGTTATTTTTTATTCTGAGATAAGTGCCTAATGGCACAAAATACTGCCTCAATATGCTTGTCCATTTATTTTCTAACTTATGAAAGCAATTTATATAAAGTATTTTTCATAGACAAGACACAATTCTATCCAAATGTTTGTGAACAATGGAAGACAAAGTATTTCTAAGACAACTACCAAGATACTTTGGTCATTTATTGACCTATTTTAGAAAAAATGCATAGTTATGAAGTTAACTTCTTTTCTTTTTGTCTATTTATCTATATAGATAATGGTTGCATTTCATTATCATGGAAGTCTTCCTTGTTCATATGTATGAAGTAACAGCAAAGTATTTAAAAGTTAGTATTTCACACTAAATTGAGTCTCTGAAATCCAACAGCACATGATGTTTCTTCATCTGTCTCTTCATCAAACTCCCTGGTTTGATAGCACAATAAAAAAAAAAACCACACACACAAAAACTAACAAAAAATCCTCCCAAACAAACAAACCAACTGAACAACAAATTTAACTAGAACTCTATTCATGTTCTTTATTTACTGCTTTGTTACAAGAGAAAAGCAGAAACAAATATGATTTTTTATTCCATATTTTTTTCCTTCAAAAATGAAGATAATTTAGTTTATTTTTCATTTAGCATAAGTAAGTGAAACATGACAGAAATCAAACCTATATAAGTTTAAAAGAAAAAAAATTAAAAGGAAACTTTCTTAGGTAGTATCAAAACAAACAAAAAAAAGACATTTCTGATTTGAAATATTCCATTTTAAAGTGGTTTCTAAAAAACATTTCAAACTTTGTTACTGGAGAAAAAAAAAAGAGCTAGCAAAGTCTCTCTCCTTCTCTCCAAGATATCTGCTGGCTGTCTGAGGACAGATAAGAGCTCTCCTTGCAATGTCTGCAGGCCAGGCAGTGATCAGACTTGGTTCCTCCAGATACTATATTCCAGACACTATAAGAGATTTTCTCACAGAAGTTTCTGAGAGATGTTAAATCCCCAAGAGTCTTTCAAGATTTCCTTCCAACACAAAAGAAAAGGATTTCTCTTGAATATCTATATATTATCTATCAATGTATATTTCACATCTTTATTTCTCACTATTTAGATTACCTCGAAAAGTAAGATTTTTTTTTTCCCCTATTATAATCTTACTGTTAATTTCCAATAAATCTCCATAAACATTCCAGTTATGTCACCTAAAGTCTCCTCGCTGCGACTGGTAGCTTACTAGTTAACATCAGACATGAAGTTCAGAGTTACATAGTCACATAGACTCAAAATATTCATTCTGTCAGAGTCCTAATGCAAAATTCTAGCAGAAGAAATGTGCTTAAAAGGTCCTGACATGGTTTGTTCTCAGCCAATCATTAATCCAGTCTGAAAAAGATTTTCCATTTTTTATATCTTGGCCTGGTGTAAAACATTTGCTTCATCAGAGCTCACCATGCCACTTGCAGCGTCAGTTTTTAAAGATGATTGTTGTAGTCAATATAACTTGTTATGACACTATATAGCATATTGTGATATACATTACTCATAAGCAAGCTGTTGGAACATAAGCTATTAGAATAATTTATTGTAATTAGTGTCCTTGATTTCTCTTTTTCTGGATGTGCAGCTAATTTTCCACGAGTTGTGCACCAGCAGCTTAGAGCAAATTCAGCCTTGTCAGGGGTTTACACTATGATTCCAGTCCCTTGAAGTTACAGTCTACTGTAAAATATGCAACACGATTAATTTATCCCTACATGATTACAGTATACTTGTTTATATTCCCAGAAAGGGGGAAATGAGAAATTATTAAGGAAGACCTTTTGCTATAACTATGAAGCTAGAAAATCTGAATTGTTACACAACTTCTCCCTCTATAGTTTTCCCTTTATGCCTTTCCTCTGCTACAATTTTCTTTCATGAAAAAAACCCATACAAAACCTAATAAATATTATGTCCTTAGAAAACACTCAAAGATTTACAGAAGATAATATGTGAGAGAGAAAGTACTCTACTTGGTACTAACTTTCTTTTATAAAGAAGAAAGGGAAAAATCAAGGTTATGTGAAAAATGCTCACAATTTGTCCTGATATTTTCATTATTTAGAGAGAAAGAATGGAGATTTGTAGTAATCACAATCTGCTTGCAATAATCACAATCTGCAGGCATGATTCAAGATGTGATTGAGTTGAAGTTAGTGTTTGGATTGAAACAAGCGTCTTGAAGGAGAACTTTATTGTAGCTCTCAGCTACCAGAAGTGGTGCTCATTGCCCGCGCTGATTGCTGTTGTCTAAGGACCTTTGTTCCTATGAGCTCTCGGTGGAAGATTACCAAAGTATATAGTAAAAGTTCTGTTTCTTTTATTTTGTAGGAAAAACACTTCTCCTCAGGGCTAATTTAGCACTACATGAAAAATAAAAACTGCAAATTTGCATAGTGAGGTGGAAGAATGTTTAAGCATATTTTTCACACCTTTAAGCTGTGTAAGTTATTTAGATACTATGAAGGCCTCAATACTCTTGATCAGCTGCAATTGGTCAACAGTGGACTCAAGGGTCTTAAAGATCTTTTTCAACCAAAATGATTCTATGAACTTCAAATAAAATTCATCTGTTACCAGAGAAAAATTACATAATTAGTACCACAAAATTTTTACCTATAGTGAGAAATCATGTTAGCCTAGGATGTAAAAAAGATTTATTAGTGGGGAATGCAGATTCCTCACACGGCCTCGAAGTTGATCTTCTCCTATGATGGAAAGACCTCATTCCCCTATCCCCTGCTTTGAGGCTCAGGTACTTGAGAAATATGTGAACAGTGATTGCCAGTAAAAAAAAAAAAACAAAACAAAAACCCCTACCTCAGCCTTCTCTTTGTCACTTATCACTAGTCTTCCTGATTTACTTTTTTCAGGGGCTGGGGAAGTACATTTTCTTTCTTTTCCTTTTCTGACCGATGTACTTATAGAAGCTTTTCTTGTTATTGTTCACATTCCTTGCCAAATTCATCTCCAACTGTGACTTAACACTCCTGATCCCATCCCTGCATATCCAGGCAGCATCAATGTGTTCTTTCCAGGGTGCATGACTCTGCTTCCACTGCCTGTACATTCCCTTCTTACACTTTATCTTGATCTTACACAGCCATGCTGACTTTCTGCCTCCCTTCTCTGATTTTTCACACATGTGAATCAAGAGCTCTGGTGCGCTAAGAGGCTGAAGCGTTTCACTGGTGTTTCCCTGTTGGTTCCTCTGTTGCCCTAAAGTCTGCTTACCCCACTAAATCTAGCTTAAAGACCTCCTCATAAGTCTGGCCAAGACCTTCTTGCCCCAAACCTCCAGTTGATCCACTCAGCTCCTGCTAAGTGTTTATTTAAAACAAAGGCCACCTTCTGGTCCCCTTTGCAGTGAGATAGTCAGCTTCGTTGCAACAGCTGTGGTCAGTCATGCCCTGCACTATTTTCTGAGCCCTTGGCCAAATTTTCATACATTGCAGGGCTTTATCCAGCGAGTCACATCCCACCCCGAGGAGTTTAGTCAGCCACAGGTGCTGATGACTGACTGAACAGAAGCATTACAAATAGTTTCTTGGCTTAGTTTTAATATGTCCATAATATTCTATCAGTAATAATTGCCTTTGAATCGATATCTACTGTTTCCTTCTGAAAATAGACAACAGTTGAAAACTACTCACAAGTTAATTTATAAATGTTACCCTCCTTTACATTCAATGAAAGCTTATTTCTCATCAATATACCACATTGTTTCATCTCTAAATACATGTTTTAGACAACAAGTTATTTACATTTGAAATAAAAAAACAGTTAACCTGCTGATCTGACATTGGTAACAAGAAATTCTAACCTTGTTTTCAGATAAGACAAATTCAAACAGATGAAAGACATTTATTCATAAATATCTTTCAGAAATCTTCTGACTCAGACTCTACAAATTTGCTTTTCTTTAACTTGCTTTCCCCAAACTCACTGCCAAATGAGTTCCGTCAGCAGAACAGAAACGTAAGAGATTTCTGCAGGACTAAAGATGTCTGATCATTCTTCTATATTAAAAAAGTTGTGTTTCATTAAGCTCTAGTTATGACAGCAATAAACAAAATATCTGCACTGTGTCATTCTGCTAGTGATTAAATTCACTGATAAAACATACAAACAACAAACTCGTGGTATAACAAAAGGTTTCCTTTATAACAATGAAGACAGATTTATTACAATAGGAAAACTACATTTTAACAATACAAGAATAAATTCAGTTGTGTAAGCCTGACAGCATTGTTCACAACATTCTGCTGCCCCAAGAGGCCTCATATACTGAAAAGACAACAGAACAGTAACATAATACATAGCAAACATTGTACAGATAAACCTTTTTCTCAATCAGCATACCAATGCAAATACGTCTATGACACCTGTAGCTCCAATATCTAACATATCTGAACTATCTACTCAAAGCTATAATCAGCAACAGGCTAAAATGTTTCCTGTCTCTCACTGCAGGTAGCTCAGACAAATAAAGCCAGCAGGAACAGGCAAGGGAGCTTGGTTATCTGTTCACCAGAAGTGAACACAACATATCTAGCTCCCTGACAAGGACCATTGCCATCCCTATTTTTGATCCGAGAGTTACAATGTAATTCATGCAAGAAAATAACAATGCTATTTCAATGCAATGATTTGAAGAAAACACTCATGGTTTTCCCTTGTAATTGGTTTCCCTCTCAGCTGTTAATGCCAGAGCTCAAGTTTATTCTGTTTCTGGATATCTGATTGCACATCTTACCTGTTTGATTCTATCTTTGCTTAAAACGAACTTGAATGTTGTGAGGTTGCCATGAAAATGAAGGTGAAACACCTTTATCTAGGGTTGATGATAGTAGAGACTTAGTATTATATTGGAACAGTAAATAGTTACTTAGAGCAGTTGTAGGCTGGAATAGCTATTAAATCCACTTTATCACAACTTTGCCGCTGTGGATACCAGGCTATTCAAAAAAGAGACAGTGCCAGAATGCTTATCCATGTTGCAGTCATGCCTTTGTTTACTGTGTAGGTATATTCAGAGCAAAATGGTGAGCTAATGCCATCCATATATTGTAGCAAGTAATTAGATATGCTATCTCTTTCTGGTTTAAAAGTCTGTATTTGATTGTGGAGCATTACGTCAATTCTTCTGTTCTTCTACTGGTGTAGGTTGCTGACTATGTGTTCATTAACATATTTTGCTTTTATTTTCTCTTGAAGCCAGTAAAGAAAAGCCTAAAAAGAGACAAGAAACATCTGCAAACCATCAAGATGGTAACATACTCTGTTGCATACTTCTATATATCCTTTTACTGCAGTTAAATAATCCCCACTACCATTTAGTTTGAAACACTTACCTAATCTTTGTCTAATGGATTTTGTCTTTATTAACATGATGGAGAAGTGAGAGAGTCTCAGAAAAATCAATTTTTAGAGATGTTATATCAGAGATACCCTGATGTGGTATGACTGAAATCTCAGTCGTCACTCTTTGAGAAACAGCATGTGTACCTTGGGTGACAGATGCATGAATTATCATATAGATTTTCATCCGTCTCAAAATATATAGCTAAAATACACTGAGTAGAGTGCTAATGACTAGCTTTGTGAACACTAATTCACTCAATGGTTTACAGAAGTTACTTAATTTGGATGCTGTGGAATTGCTTATCACAAATTGGTCCAAAATACACCTCTGCAAGAGAAATTCTATTATCCTGACCCATTCTGAATGATATCCTCCAGAAGGAAGATTACAGTATGTCCAAGAAACTGTTCTTGGAGTTTAAAGGCACTGAGTTAAGGCTTCCAATGTTTATTTAAACACTTGGAAATTTTTTTTAAAATGGGAAGCATTGATCATAAATTTCTGCTCTGCTTTTTCATAGACAGCTGGAAAATGACCCTTAGAATGATTAGGAGGACCTCAAACCTTTCCAGATAAAATGGTGATGTACAAAGTCATTACTGAAAAATTTCAAGTACCTTTTTCCCCCCCTTTCTATTTTTATTACTCAACTTTTGCATAATGTAATAATTCATGTCAGCAAACTGTAAATTACCACCACAAAAAAATAGCATATTTTATGAACTGTAAGAAGGCAGGAAATATCTCCTGTAAAGGATCAAATGAAGCAAATCCTCATCAGACCTCCAGTAAGATAAACCTTTTATGGTTTTACACCTCAACTCTTGTTTTCTTTTTGGTTGCAACAGGAGGTCGTTAAATTTTGCTGATTCACTCTGCAGACCTGTGTCATGTTAGAATCAGCCCTAAGAAAAAAAAAAAAAATCAAACCAAGAAACTATAAGAAACACAGGGTAGAAGAGGTGTTCAGAAGCCTAAATTCTGACCTTTCATGAAAAATGACAATCTAGTCACATTCAGGGAGATCGAGATAACACTGGCAACTCAAAGGGCAAGATGTCAGCAGGCTTATCTAACTGCTTTCTTCTCCTCATTAAAGAGAAAAGCAGCATTAATTATGTTCACCTCATCCACATGCCATTCATCCACCCTCTTTCCACTGCTGAACAGATCATCACATACAAACAAGATACAAAAGGATGCTCCTCTGTTTAGGGTAGAGATTTTTTTTCTTTACTAGTTGGATAACTATAAGAATAAGCACCCATTTCAGACTTGAGAAATGGGTGCAAATACTAGCAAGACTTGTCACAGATCTAAAAATAGGTAACAAGGGAACAGATACATAAACAAGCATATTCTGATATTGGTTTTGAATTGGCACCAAAGATGTACCCATGGCTTAGATGACAGTTTAGCCTATAGTTAAGATTTTACAAGCAACTTCAACACTCTTTTCAGCATCATGCATAGGAAAGTGACGCAGGTCGGAGCAGCAAGTCCTACAGTAGTCACCTGGTAGCCTGGAGGGTTCCCAGACGTGTGCCAGAGGGGATCATAGCACAGGTTTGGGAGTTGAACATGGAAAGCATTAGGCATGTGAAAGGTTGACCCAAATTTCTATTGATGCCAAACAGGTAGCACAGACACAGTTGGTGTTTCAGATGTTGCTGCAAAGCACTGAAAGAATGTTTTCTCTGATGCTTGCAGACAAAACTGACTTCACTAGGTAAATTTAAGCTAGAAAAAACAGTTTCATCTGTTCTTTCTCTGGAGTGATGCTATAATATCCTTAATGTAAAAACACTTCTGTATAAGAGGGTAGACATTCATGGCCATATTAAGGTTTCAAATGGTCTTGAGAAGTGACCTTAAACATAGGTTGTCACTGTAATATAAGCAATCACTAACAAAATATAAACAA
Source organism: Apaloderma vittatum (assembly GCF_000703405.1). NCBI lineage: Eukaryota > Metazoa > Chordata > Aves > Trogoniformes > Trogonidae > Apaloderma > Apaloderma vittatum. The sequence continues at coordinate 24,346 of NW_009723569.1, read as the reverse complement.
TACATATAATAGAATAAAATATAAGCAATCAGTAACCAAAACTTTCATAACTGTGCATTGGCCTTTAAATGGAACACTCCATATATCCAAAATACTTACAAAGCCAGCAAACTGCCATGCAGAAATTAAAAGTGCAGTGGTGCACTTGCTTAGATTCTCATATGAGACAAGGAAAACAAAGATGAAATTGCAATGACCATCTGGTACTGCTCATCATGATTGTACTGAATGACCTAATAAATTCTCTCTATCACTACTTTATATGAAGTCTCATATTCAAAAGTAGATGATACTGCAGTGACATTTTTCAACAGCTGTTTGTGTTACGCTTCTAGTAATTTGAATTTCCAGCCTGTTCAGCAGTACATTCTGTAGCTGCTGTTTCAGAGCAATCTAAGAGGCAGCATCCCTCCTTCTCTCTCTCTCCCCTTCTTCCCTTTCCTTTTTTATACTTCTGTTTATCAGCAAAGCAAAGGAGGTCACCAAGCTTGTAGTGCAGCGTAGCTCTCCTAGCCTCAGGTTTTCCTCTCTGATAGACATGTTTTCTCACTGCTAGCCAACAAGCTGATAGTCACAGAGAGACAGTGAACTATGGCCTCAGAAATACCTAGGATTGGAAACTAGTGCTACTTCACATCTCTATTCAATGAAACAGGAGACTGATCAACTCTGAAGGAAGTAACATTATTTCATTTGGGACAGAGGAAAGCAGCTCTTAAAGTGAAGAATTATTTAGAAGATACAGGAGGTAATATAAAACAAACCCCTCCGCCTGTGTGAATTCTCTTCCATAACTAATAGAAATAACAAGTATTTTGAACTCTGCAATTACAAAAAGAGCTGTGATTACTCCATCAGAAACTAATGGCAAATTAACATAAAATGGCATTAATGAAGAAACAATTATATCTGAAAGTCTCTTATGAACTGCAATCACTGACAGAACACAAATGTATTTAGCTCTCCAGCCCATTTTAGTCTGAAATAAAAGTGAACAATCATCTTGTACTATACTTCAATCTTTCTAATTGTTATAATGTATTTTTATTTTGTGGTGATAAAGTAGGAAAACTCTGCCAAAGTGAACTCGACAACAATCAATTTATCAGTGTTTCCATACATGCAACTGCTGTGTGTGAAGATCTGCAGTGTACACTTAGCCTGGAATCATACAGCAATTAGATTTTGATTGCATATCAGTCTGAATACTTCCCCTCTATAAGCACAAATCTACATTATTTCATTAAAAAAACCTCACAAAGCAAATGCAAATCTGGACACCATCCACAATTCTGCTTTGCAACTAATTAAAATTACTTTCAAAATGCTGAATACATTTTCAATTACTTGCATGTAAAGACCTGTAACATATACGGTCAGAATAGATGATTTATAAGCATGCCATCACAGAAATGAAATAACTCATCCATGCCCTTTGCATATGTGTTTTAAAGATTAGAACGGTAGGAAAAGCTAGGTCCATAAGAGAAGGTAAGACATCCAGTTATCCAGGCCCAGGAAAGGCTGAAACGTGTTCTATAGGAATTCACAAGACAAAATGACAAAACATTATCTGCAGGTAGAAGGATGGGACAGAGGCAATACAGAACTCATATTAATGGGAAAAAGTGTGTTTCTGTGTACAAAGAAGCTCACTGAAAAGTATTTGAGGCAGTATTAGATTCACCATGTAAGAAGTAATGTGCAACAAAAAGTCTAAACTGTTTCCTAACTGCTATGTTAAGAGTCCATTGACTGAGTTTCAGATTAGCACACATAAAATTATAAAATTTATAAATATCCAGTAGAGCAGATGAAATTATTAAATATCCAGCAGAATATATCAACCATCATGAAGTAAGAATGCATATCAGGGATTCAGAAACTTAGGTATTTCCCATTAACCCCAGGAATTTTGAGAAAGCTCCTAAAAGTTTAAAGGGTACAAAATATGAAAAGCGAATAATGCTCATGGATCAGGGCTATAAGAAGGTTTAGAGACCATCTGGCCATTAAAAGTCTTTTAAAAAAGTCAGAATTGACTGAATGTGTTGCATCTGAATACCTGATGTACTGGCCTTGTAGAAATCTGAACCTGCCATCTGAGTTGAAAAACATTTTAGAGAAAAAAAATCACGAAAGGAAAAATTGGTTAGAAGAGAGCTATATAAACATTTTGCCTGATTTTATTAGGCAGGAACAAATAAATTAAGTAACAATATTGCAATGCATAAAATAATACCTAAAGGAAAGAAAGGAGATACAAGGACAGAGAACTTTAGTACTGCTGTGGCCAGAACCTGTATCACAGAAATGTGTTGCAGCACATACGTGGACTCAACAATACCAGAAAGATGGATCTAAGCAATAAAGATCCCAAACTGAATACTGGTCTGAGGAACACTGGATCTGATTATGTGAGCTCAACCAAATTACAGTTAGGTGAGATACCCTAGTGTCTCAGGTAGATATCATGCAGCAGTTACTGCTGAAGCTGCTCCAATCTTTCAATTAATCTAAGAACTAAAGAGACTTAACTTTAGCACAGACTTAGTAATACCAAGTGGATGGTTTTGTAGAAAAGCTGCTCATTTACTGTAGGAATAGATGAAATGAAAAAGTGCTATGTGGTAGCTTGTGTGGTTTTTTAGGACTTTGCCTTTCTGAAATGAAAAAGTGTTATTCAACCTTGAGAGTTTCAGGGAATGAGTTGATGAAGTAAACTTAATGTCATACAGGATTTTTCATTTCCGGATAGATATTGCTTCTTTAATTTCATATCATGAACCACAGGGAAAACAATGCAAGGAAGGCCTCTGAACCTGAGGAGATAACTGAGCCTTCCAGTAATCATGTTAAGAGTGAACAGTACACAGGGCTAAAATAAATTGTTGAATGGCAAAGAAGATCTACCTTAAAAGTCAGTAGGAGAAAGAGAATTTGCAAACTGCTTCAATCAAGATAAACTCGTCTTTGTGACAGATATTAAGAAAAGAGGAAAAGATTCTGTGTTCACATAAATGAAGTAAGGAAGAAGGGAAGGTGGCCTGCTATACAGTAACATTTGAGACATTTTGGGAGCCTTCTTAAAAGAAGGCTCCCAAAACAATATCTTGCTTTAATTTTCAATAAGGAAGAGGTAATGAGAATGAGTCTATGGAAATGACTGCAGCTGAGATAAAATTCAAAGAGCTCAACACATCCAACTAAAGGAACTCAGTAACATCCATCATCAAATTCTGGAAGAATCCATATGTGAAAGCTTATTCCCATAAGTTAGTAGATAGTGCAGCACAGTAGAATACTTAGTCACAGGAGAGAAATTGTGCAGTCCTTCCAGAAAAGGAGTAAGGAAAAGTAGGAATATATCACTAATTAAAGGAGGATTTAAAAATTTACAGACCTGGGACAGTTCTGGGAATGTCATAAAACACCAACATTTAGTAGAATAAAAGCTCTCTTCTAGTATTTGCCACTTCCTTTTGACACTAATGTCCTGAAACATTCAATTTTGCTTGTTTATTAGTACACTAAGCCATTTTATCAGTATACTGTTTAGAGACTTACTCTACCAATCGATTTTTTATAGATGCCTGAATTCCCACATAGAACAATGCTTCTCTTTAATAGAACTATTCAGTCTTGAATTCAAGATTTACAGTGATGGAAATCACCCATATCTCTTGGTTTGCTTCATTAAGAGTGAATCAACCTCAATAGTAAAAATGAGCAGTTGATTTCCAACACGGATTTCTTCAGCTGCAATCACTGTATTGTATTCTCCTGCCTAATAAATTAAATACCTCTGTATCTTTTACCATCTTATGTCATTAACTATAAATGCCTAAGTTTTTCACCTCAGGTGTAACCAAGGGTTGTGAAAACTCTATATGAAATCAGTCAGGGTCTTAAGCTGTTATGAAAATTGAAACAGCCCTCTTTAGTCAAATTGTAGAGAAAAAAAAAAAGAAGCCATTAACTAGAAAGAAAACACAAAAACCAACTGACCTAGTAAATAAATAACCATGACATGCCCCCCCAAACAAATACTAAGAGATGCATTTGTAAAAAGATGCCTTTCCAAAAGACATATTTTAGCCAAGCTCAAAGCATTTTACATAAAAAACATCACAATTACTATATAGGAATAAGTGGATACAAGTTAAATGTCTATGATAAACAGCCAGAATAAATACTGAAATCATATATTTTATATCTGGAGTAATAAATATTTTAAGTATCTGCCTTCATCAAGTACATGAAAGTGTGATAAAAGCTTAATTTTTCAGGAAGTGGTCATACTACAATCAAAATCAGTGAGTCAATCTCCTGTGCCATGGCTAATCTAGCATACCCAATTCTTTTGCCGAGGCAGCAACAGGAAGAGCTCTTTGTACAACAATACTCCTATGTGAAGTAGCATATTCAAATAAAAATGCATCTGACTGTTGCAGAGGCACCCACAAAACCAGGCAGGGCTCCTACAAAAAACCTGAAATTTATTCTAACCTGAAAACCACCACACACTCTAACAAAGTATATCACAGATGTGGGTGCAAGCTGGGAATTCTTGTTACACAACACAGTTTAGGAATTCACAACTATTCCTCTGGAAATGTGGCCAAAAACATGCACAGAGGCACTCTCCAAGAGAGGGAAAAAACCCACACCCCCAAGAGGTACCCAGCAAATCACTCACTCACGGCAGAGGTCAAGGGCTCTCTCAAGGATGTATCCAGAATTCTCACTCCCCAGCAGGGGCCGGTGGGTGCTCTCAGTCCCAAGAAGCTCCCTTGGACGGGTCCCAATCCAAGGAAATAGGGATCCCTGACTGCAACCCCACTACTCCAAAAAGAACCAACTCAGATTGGCTCCTGGCAGGGCCCATTTATACCTGAGTCGAGTCCAGCTGTGGGCAATTTCTAATTAGCTCAGGAGCCAGTGCTCAGGAGATGTGGTAAACAAAGTCGTCAGGCCTAAATGACCGTCCTTGCCAGGTCCTTAGTGCAGGTGTGTTACCGGGTCTTTGGCAAGGGCTGATGTCAGGGAGGATGAAACTGCCACACTGACAATTCACCACGTCTGTATTAGATCAACAGCAATATTCTTTGAAATTTAGGGAAACATGGGTATTTTTGAAGTGTTTATTACAGATATTGTACTAAGTTCTGAGACATGCGTGAGCCATGCTTTTTTAAGAAACAGAGCATCTCAATCTTTCTTCCTAAGAGTGTTTTTTCCTGTAACACCAATTCTCAAAGTTCTGTTTTCGTCATCCAAGAAACAAGTGTCCTAGCTCACTGAGAATTCACGTTGCTGTGCACAGGTGTGTATTTCACAGTGGAGTAGAAAGATAGTGGGTGGGTTTCTGCTTTCTGACCTTTTTAAATATTTAGTAACCCTGTGTAGCAGGAATCTGAGCAAGTGTCACTCCCAGTCCTATTTTTAACTGATCAGCTTTGTTCATTTTTTTTTTCCACTTCTACTACACTTTTCAAACAGTATGTATCTTGATTTGCCACTTTTCTCACTTTTGTTCTTCTTTACCTCTTCCCTTGTCCCGCAAGGGAGGGCAAGAGGGCTGTGTGGATTTGAGTGGTTGACTACCATGGTCAACCCACAGCATCAGGATATACAGAATCATCTGGCTTCCTCCATAACACAGTGCTATGACAACACAATATTGCAAATCTTCAGTAATACTCATCTCTGATTTGGGGGTCTCTGATTTAAACAAGAAATCAACACACAATTGCAATTTCACATAGAGTTGCAGAAGTAATGCTAGGCACAAAAAACCTTTAGAAATTCTACCTATGTAGTTTTCAATGCTATTCTAATATACGAAGTATGTATGTAAAACCTGAATAAAGCGAAATGCAGTGTCAAAACTCACGGCTTAATCTGCTAGTTAAGAATTGAAAAAGATATAGTAAATTGCTTTTCCTTCTAACTGTAAAATTCCATCTCACTTTGTGGAATTAATCCACACTGGAAGTAAGTCAAAGCAGCAACCCAACCTGCAAAAGGATGAAACATACAAAATTAAAAATAAAAATAAAATTTATTTGATAAAGAGAGAAAATATTCTGTTCCTGCATTTACAGATATTTGAGCTATCTGTACTTCTAGCACATTGGTCAGCATATTACCAGATCTTTACCATGTGTTTTCTTCAGGTATTACTGTCTGTCAATAATAACAGCTACTAAGTAATTTTTTTTGTAATCTGTTAATGAACAAACTCAATTCAGAGACTAAATCGTACACTTTCATGTATCTTTGGAATTCATATCCCAACCCTGTGTTACTGAGTAAACATGAATATCACACTCAGATATTGGCTGGAGGGTACTGCGTGACTGGAGTGAGTGATAACCGAGCGGGGAGAAGAGGGAAAAATGTTTCAGTACATCTTTGCAATCAGATGTACTGCAAATCAGAATTGTCAATAAAATAGCTATGAAATTAACAAACTTCACAATTCTGATTATTCTAAATCAAAAATCTCTCACAATATAGGAAAGTGAAATATACATCCTACCTCAATTGTCAATAGCAGACGTTGTACACCTGATCAAAATCTGGAATCTTTTGGATAATTCCCTTAGTTTGACAGAAAAAAGGCAAAACAGAAGAAAATATAGAGGACCTGGATCAAAGAAAGGAGCTGAAGGAATCTTTTCAATGCCTTATTTCTCAAAGATGCTACCCAATCACTAGCTATGCCCCAAAGAGACTACATTCCTGTCAGAAAAAAACTTGCCAGACATTTATGTTTCTTCCAGCAAAAGTATATAGGGTTCTCAGAGTTCTTTCACTTTGAGCGGTGTTGGAGCAGCTGGAACTGGCTCTGTCAGACATGGGAACAGCTTGTGACAGAAAAGCAGAAAGCACCCCTGCTGGACCCCGATTTCCAAAGCTTTGCCGTGCAAACCAAGTGCATCACTGGATTTGGTCTAGCTGGAACGGAGTTAACTGTCTGTATTTGTGATATTTGCTTTTGTTTATTAAACTGCCTTTATCTTGACTCATGAATTTTTTCATCTATTTTCTCTTCCTGTCTTGGAGAGGAAGGCAGTGATAGAGTGGCTTGGTGGGCTAACCCTCCACACTCACCCACTGGAAAGGAAGCTAAAATTAGATATTGACTAATCATCTGTACCCTTTTTCTACTATCTGAACCCAGGGTGCTATAATAGTACAGATTAAGCTCATCTAGGCATTTCTGAGAAAATTGAGGGGATATCAGAGCACAAGTGACGAAATCATAGAAGAGTGTGCTCAGAAAGCTACTCACTCAAAACCTTATAATTTCAGGCCCTAGAGATGTAGAGGTAAAATGACTTTTTGACAAGTTTTTTTATCTCTAAAGCCAGCAGAAGCCTAAAACCAGTACTTTACCTGTTGTGGGTAACAAAGTCAAGGCATCAGAGACTTTTGTATGAAAAGAGATCTAGTAACTTCATGCAGTAGATTACTACTGGAAAACACTAGAAAAATATGAAGTTTCCTTCTTAAGGCTTGATTGCTTTACTGCAGCTATAATTTGATACAAACTATTAGCTGCAACATCAATTTCTAGTTTAGTTCTATTAAACCACAACCTAATCACAGGAAGATTAAGTGACTGATAAAATTAGTTTTACGGAAGAGAAGCTACCACTAGTAAAAGCTTTATGCTCTTCTGTGTTTCTACTAGACATAGGAACTCTGAGACTTGAGATACTATTAGGCATGTTAGAGTGTTCAGTAGTTTGTGGTCATGTTCTTTCTTTTTTTTTTTTGTGAGTAGAAGGATATTATTGACAGAGCGTTATAAACAAATAACAATAAATAAAGTAGATAAACAAATATAACTTTTTCAAGGTACCCAGTGAAATGGGTATGTGTATACTTCTTAAATATCAATTTGCACATTTCTTTTTAATCTGTCACATGAAATCCCTAATGAAATCAAAGCTTCAGCATGAACTCAGTGTGGATGGTCTAACCACTCAAGTCTTCCTAGGGAAGTACTTTTATTTTTTAGAGAAATGTAAAAATATTGGTTATTCTGGCAGTACAGACTTTTCGCTGGCAAAGTGAAATGGAATTAGCTGCAGATGTACACCTAAGTGCTATTAGTAACACTGAAGAATGCAATTCTCTTTAATTTTGGTAGCAATTTTTTGATAATGAAGGGTAATTCAGTGTTTTCTGTTCAGTGTTCCTTATGATGCACCTGCACTTAAAAAACGGAGAGGCTGATACTTGTAGAAATTAGCTAGTGAATAATTACACCACACAAAGCCATCTCTTGTACTCATTATTCTGCATTTAGTCTATCAGAAGTAGAAGAACTTTGCCCTAGTTTGATTCACAGGACCTTACAAGAGGTAATTGCTATCTTCAAGAATTATTAATCTTCACCAGTGACAGGTCTTTTCAACTTTTAATTGAAATGTCATGTCCAGCCAGTTTTGGTTGAGCCTGGTTCAAAACCTGATAATGGAAGTTTTCAGCTGGCATTAAAAATTCTTTTTCCAGCCTTTTTTAAAATTTATTTTATTTTAACTTTCTCATTCTTCAACCCAGAGCTCTGTGTCTTGATTTCTTCCAGTAAATATTTCAAAATTTCTGCCATGATTTCTAGTCTGTGCATGCCAGATGGCTGTGTGCAGCCCCACACCACGCTCTGCAGTTCAGTCTCCTCTACCTCCATGTAGTCTTAGCCACGATCACAACTGGAAAGCAGAGTCTGGCAAGTTTTCTGTATCATCAGCAGATGTTTCACTGCTGTGAAACTAAATGTAATTTCTTTAAAGTAAAACTCATTAATTTTGGTTTTCATTTTACTAAGATAACTCTGAAAATATTAGTAGAGGCAATGAGCTTTTATTTTTAATTACCCTTCTAAGGAGGTACAAAAGGTTGGGTATGGATTCAGGAGGACATCAATAAGTTCCTCATAATGTATAATAGTTTCAGAGATATTTCTGGATAACAGAGCAGTAGTTTTGTACAGCATCATGAGCAGGACAATATCCTTCATCCCAGAGTATCATCATGACCTTTCATATTTGTATCATCCCTTATGGATATAGAGTTCACCACTAGGTCTACAACTTGACTTCTTTCTTGTATTTAGTTCTTGACTGCTTCTGTTTTAATCAATGAAAATGAGGTCAATATTGAGTGCAGAATTGGATGCCTGGTGGAGTCACCATCCCTGGAGATAGTTAAAAGATGTGTATTTGAGGTGCTTAGGGATATGGTTTAATGGTAGGCTTGGCAGTGTTAGGTTAATGACTGGACTCAATGGTCTTAAAGGTCTTTTCCAACTGAAATGATTCTATGATTCTATGAACAGCAGATGTTCAGTGTCTCATGGAACCCTTGTGAGGGAATTTCCTTGAGCAAAGTGTCATCTATGTGTAAATCTGAACTCTGAGATTCCACTCCAAAGCAGCCAGGCTTCTCTGGTCTCACAGTGAATGAGGTTTTGTACTCCAAGATCATAGATTTTTCTTTTATTGCCTTTCAACTGCATTATAATCTTTGTCATTTGAAGTATTGAACAGGATTAGTTCGATATCACAGCAAGTAACTAATTTTTGGTCACAGGCATAGCTATTTTTTCATCCTAATTCTAAGTGAAGACCTAGACCTGTAATGTTTTCACTTTCTAAATGGACTCCAACAGGCTTCAGTGCAACCACTTAAGGCATAGCTGAAGATAAAACTGTCTACCTCACTCCATGATGGAATCCAACTTTTCCTACCTCCTCCATAATAAATAGTAAATTTCCATTTTTTCAACTCTCATTTCTGAAATAAAGCAAAGACCTTTCTAACAAGCCATTGTTATGTTCAATCTTAAATATGTCCCTGATAATGTATCCAACCATGGAACATTTTTCTTGCCTGCAATAAAACATCTGAGCAAATTTCTGTAATCTTTTCTTCATTTTGATTTTTTTATACATGTTTGAAATACACCTTTTTATTTTATTCCTCAAGTTATCTTTTAAAATTATTATTATAACCCCAGCACTTGAAATGACAACAGCGCATAAATTCTACACATGTCTGCTGATGCTACTTTACCGTAAACATATTTCATGTCTAGTTTTGCTCATCCATTCCTAGCAGACAGACTAAGAAAATAAGTAAGAGGTATTTATTTTATAATACATGTATGTGTAAACCAGACCAGTTATTTTACATTACAGTTTATATCTTCTGAAGAAATGTTACTCCTGTGTAGAATATTGTTTTCTGTAGTGCTCCTTACCTTAGAATCTTGAAGAGCTTTTCCTCTCTTTCTGACATGTAGTTTTATGGCTGCTTTGCTAATTTATGCTAGGCAAAAGGCCTAGAGCAGCACAAAAAACTCACTGAAACGAGTGAGGAGGATTCCTCTGACAACTCTACTGAAAAGGATGGACAAATATATCCTCCAGATGACCTTCCTGTGTTGTAAAGGATCTGCAGCACGCAGCACTCTGTACATAGAAGAACTTTATCTCAAGGGGCCACCAACATGCACATGATGTCCAAAATTACACAAGGAGCCTATTCAGCATCAAAGCAGCTCAGAATTAAAATAACAGTATTCAAACCATTCGTAGTCCTATTCTATTCTGTATGATCCTGTCTTCAGTCTCACCATTGCGTTGCAAGTTTGGGCCTCATCTCTAAGAATCTCATTTCTTTTAGATATCACTGAATTCATCATTTGATAGCTAAAGCAGTTCAGTGGCTGACTTCATTTCAGATTCATTTTTATCATCTTTTCCTTCCTCTTACTTTTAACCCAAGTTTTCTAATGGACTTCTTCATATTTTTCTCTAACGCATCCACCATGGTACCAAATTCAATTCCTCTTGGAACACTGCGCACAAGGGCAAATTAGTCCTTTCTGTATAAATCTAAGTAATGTCAATATTCACAGCGAGGCACTCAATGAAAGGAAAACATTTTGAATGGTGTTTTACAGTGAATAGCAGTTTCTCTCACTGTGAGATTACAAGTTAAATCTTCTCACTTCTCAGTATTCATCTAGTCCCTTTGAAGTATTTTCATCAATGATTCTCATCATAGTCCAAATCTTTCTGCAGCATTGCACCATCTTGCAAAATGAGGTGTGTTCTACCTTCCTGAGCACCCTGCTAGTTTCAAACAGAGGAAAAGAGAAAGCATGTGGGTTTTATCAAAATTAGTCAGTTAAAGTAAGAGCAGGCAGAAAAAGAGGAACAAAAGAGTCCACTATAGTTCTCTTTATAGATGTATAAATTAAGGCAGGACAGCTGTTTTCAGTTAGTTTTCTATTGCACTTTGAAGAGAGAGCCTGAGAAAGTTCATCTGACACCTTTCTGTTAAGAAACAATTCCAAAGGATATCAAGCAATAGGACATTCTGGGAAATCAGCACAGCTGGATCCAAATGACATGGAGAACACACAGGAGGAGTTACAGATGTGTGCGCAGTAGCAGGGTTATGATCTGGGAAGCAGCCCTGAAGGGGAGGACCTGGTCATCCTGGTAGACACCAAGCTGAATACCTTGTTTAAAAATAGTTACCTGCATTCTCACATTTGTATAGTGAAAACATTTAACGATTAAGTTACGTGCCAACAGAAATGCTGATGCTTGTCCACATCCATACTTCTCTACAGCCTCCTTCACTCCAAATTAGTCTCTCTTTACGTTTCAGTCCAGTAATAATTCTGTCTTTTACTTGGGGAGAACAGGAATTTAAGAAATTGTGTTTGAGTAACCAGTGACAGTAAGATTTGCATATGTCAGAATTTCCCATCTTGAGAAGAAAAAAAAAAAAGCAAGAAAATGGTTGAAAGGTTTTGAGATGGAAAGACTAAGTTTGGAATGACTGCGAATATAAAACTAAAATTTTAAGTAGAGATTAAATGAAACAGGTCTTTTCAAGTTCTGCTGCTTAAGTTATCCATGCCTAGAGTTTATCCATTAAATCCCAAATACACTTTATACAACATAGTAAATGTCCTTCGTTATAAGACATGTCCATTCATATGACATCAGGAGTACACAAGATGGCAGCAGGCAGCTGCAGAGGTACAGAGCTGTATTGACTCCAATTCCCACCGATCCCCAGAAATTCAAATATATTTTCCAAAAAAAAAAAAAAAAAAAGACAAACCAACAAAACCAAAACAAAATTAAAATCTCCAAAAAAAAACTGTGGAACCATGCTAACCTTTACCACAAGGTGGGGCATTCTAAGCTGCTAATATTATCTGATTTTTTTCATTTATCAATATGGAGATCGAGCTATATCAAATTGTTACATTGATTACAGCCCTCTTCTCCAAAGGTTCAAGTGATTAGAAAACTGTTTGATTTTCGGTTTCATTTTAGAGGCACTAAGGTTTTAGATTTCTAGAGACATGCATAGGACAAGATTCTACTAAAATTCTCCTAAAAGTGCAGCCCAGAACTTCAGAAAAGTGTACTAGGCATTCTTCTGCAGTTCCAGAAGCATAAATACCTCTACAGGCTTTTTAAAAATGTCTTTATATAAATGAAATTGTGGAAAGTTTGAAAATTACACGTATGCTTTCAGTACTGGGTGTTTTGTTTGTTGGGTTTTTTTTGTGTTTTTTTTTGTTGTTTTGTTCTGTTTTTGTTTTTTTAAAACATGATTCTGGCTGAGTAAAAATGTACATTGGAAATGTTATACAAGGATATTTTAAGGAAATTCTAAATTATGCTCATATAATTCCAGTTTGGCAGATCTAAATAACATTAGATTCATATATTTTATTTTTAATAAAAACATTTACCTTGTTTATTGTGTATTTAATTTATTGCTTTATCATAAAGAGGATTGCTGGAAATGCCATCCGTGTCAGACAAAAATATTTCTTAAAAAATTATAAATAAGAGCAACAATCCGTTGACTCTTTGGAAGCACAGAAGCTTGGGAAGAGCTGACTTTTCACTACAATAGAGCTTGGTTTAGTGCTGAAAAGTAGAATTTAGTAAGCATAGGCAAAAGTCACCTGCTATGATCCGTCAGATTCTAGAAGTAGCTTAATGCAACAAAAACCAAAGTGGATTAATTTACTGTGGATTTCAGACTGACTCAAACCGTGGTAAGAAACTTTAGACAAGAAAATGCCTTACGAAGGTGTATTCTGCCGTTCTGTTGTACCCACCAGTGCCAAGTTGCCTGCTGCTACAAACAATAAGCAACTGGATGCCAAGCGTCAGGCTCAGACTTGAACCTGTACTGCAGGTTACTGCCTCAAGTACCTCTACTTCCATGTATGCATACCACACACAGCCAGAAAAATAAATTTTTGCCTCTTATGTTGAAAGATACATTCCTGCAAACTTCCCCCATGCAGAGTAGTGATTGTTAAATTGCTGCCACTTGATTAATACAAGTGCCCTTTATACTTCTGGAGCTTTAGTTATGTAATTATAAATAAATACATGCCTTCTACTGTGTAACACAAGATTTTAAAATAATAATAATAATTTGAATACTTCAATTTTTTAAGGGATTACTTTAGGCAATGCCAGCAGTGTATAATTTCACTTTACAAAGGTTGTTAACATAATTTAAATGGCGTCACTGTGTTGACTCTACTTCTCACATTCAGTGGAGAGTGCAGAAGAGAGAGGAACACTGCTTTGTGTTTTAAAGACTTTATCTCAACGTCTCTGCAATTAGGAAAAGCTATTCTTGTGGGGCTAGCTTCCTCCCAGGAGCCTAGAGACTATTTTTCAGCTTGCATATTCTTATTTTACCTGTGCTTTCAAGTGCCTTTCTTACGTATGGTTACATGGAGTTTTTTTGTACATTAACAATGAAAAAGAATATACATAGACTTTCATGCCTACCTACTAAAATGTTCTCACTAAAATAGTTACCAGAATAAACTATGGCTTGATCCACACAGGTAAGGACTTAAGTTATCTGGGGAAAACTGAGAATGATCGGACAGGAGTTAGTGTGCTTCATTTTTCTAAGTTTATTTCAAAGTTAGGGCTTTTGAAAAGTGTGCATCTTCAAAGTTATATGAACTTTACCTTATAAACTGATCCAGAGAAGCAAGCCTTGCTCATTGGTTACAAAGGCTTCACCAGGTATGAAAGGTCATTCCCTGTTTAGAAAGTTTTTCAAAAACCACAACAACCTGTATGACACTCTTTTTGATGGTTTCTGTTTTCCTTACTTGAACATTTCTGTAAGAATAAACTAGCGGTAGAATTCTTTTTCCTTGGATTCCTACTATAAACTGTAAGAGATTGAAAAGCCACCATGTAAATTGGTGTCTCCACACCTAAACTGAGACATCTGCATGTTGTAAGACTCTTAAATATCAACAGCTAGCTTAATAGTTTACTTTTAAAGTAAAATATGAGTTAGGCTTTGCAGGACCATTGCTTATCATTGTAAAATCTGTCAAAATATTTGGCATATCAATAATAAAATTTAACAAAAGAAAGAATTAAAGATTTGCTCTCTATCTAAAATTTAGAGAAGGAAATCTGAACAAAAGAGTGGATAATCTCATGATTTTAGGAGAAGTTTGATTAGAAATAGCTAATATTTAGGCAAGTAATAAAAAGAATGTTTTAAAAATATCCTGGAAGACAATGTTCAATTAAAGCACAGCTTCTGCAGCAGGAAAGGGGTGTGGAATGCTATTTTTAAGGCAATAGTAGAAATGTAGCATCATTTGCTCTGGATGTCCAGTGACACAGGAGAATTCTGACAGCAGCAAAATAGCTCTTAAAGCTAAGATCTTTTAAAAGACAAAATGAAAGGCAGTAAATTCATTTTAAGTTGAAGACGTAACAAATTACTCAAAAAAATCAATTCATTTATTCAAGTGTGAATACCTTGAGACTGTCTAAAAATAAAAATGTGTATAAGAAGAGGATAACAGGCTGAGGAAATATTAAAACACTTAGCAAGTATCACAGAAATGTTAAAAACTTTAGTAGTATAAATATTTATGTGTATTAAGTAATCTAATGCTTTTACAGTGATACCCCTATGAAAATGCAAATTAGCTGGCATATTATCCAGAATTATCAAAGTCTACTGCTATTTGCAGGTAGTTTACATTGCACAGACAGACACCTGTGTTAGGCCCTACAACACACAACGCAAAATTTGGAAACACAAGCTAATTATCAAAAGTAGAATTAGAAATTGTTAGATCACCCACCTTAGCTGGGGAATAAGGGGAGTGGAAACCATTGTGTTAAAGGTCTTGACAGACAGAAATTAAAAAAGGTAATGAAATAAGAGTATTGGTTAAATCAAGAAAAATGGAAGAGGTTTATTAAGTATTAGGAAAGGAAGAAGGCGTAATGAACAAAATAGAGAAGACAGGAAGATACACGTAAGGCATTATTCGTGGGAGAAAATAAACACATCAGAGACAAATGTTAAATTCATGAACTGTAGATTCTTTAGCATACTGTAGTTGTCTTTCTTCCTGTGCTGTACTTCATATTTGCAAAGGTATAAATATTGTGCCAAGTTATTATACTGGGATTCAGAAATTAGCTTAATGAAGATTAATCTAGTCATATTCGTTTTTCCTGAATAAAGATGGCAAGTTGTGAAACCTTACTTAAGTGATGATTTGAAGATAGATGATTTTATATTGCATACCTAACTAAATGAGCACTTACGTGTGTGCTTATGTACCTTGCAAAAACAGCATGCAGGGGTTGATAAGCTAATGTATGTAAAATAAATATTAAGAGACAAAACGTATGGGTTAGTTCTAGAAATAAAAAGGAAAAAGATATTTTTGGCAAAATAACTTAAAAAACATAAGGAGACAAGTAACTTTTACAAAGATTAAAAACTATTGAACAAAAATTGTCAATGATTTGTTGGAAGTGCGCTGTTGTTATTCAAATGAGTAATAATGTAATTTAACTAGAAGCAGTATTAATTTAGTGTCCCAAAAGCAAATCTTCATTAGGCCCAAACAAGCTCTCTGCCAGAGAAAACATTACGTGTTACGGCTTAAGTTGCAGGTTTTACCCTTACTTAGTCTGTAAATGATGCCCTGCACACCTCAAGTTGTGCAATGAGCCTGCAGCAGTACTCAGCCCATATGGGGCTAGTTTTGCATTATAATCAACCTCAGCAAGCCAAGGCTTCCTTTAAGTTGATAATTTCTCCTTGTCCTTTGCTTTTTGGGCAGTGGAAGCTCCCTGGCTAGCTGTATCTCTCACCAGGAAGCCCACATCTACACCTCATCACCTCCATGGGCTGCAGGGGGACAGCCTGCCTCACCACAGTCTTCACCACATCTCAGGGAATCTCTGCTCCAGTGCCTGGAGCACATATCCCTCCCCCCCTTCCCCCTTCACTGACCTTGGCATCGTCACAGATTCTCACTGCACTCTTTCTCTTTGCCAGTAGTTGTGGCACAGTTCTCTTTTCTCCCGCTTCTTAAATATGCTTTCACAGAGGCGTTCCTATCCTATCATTACTGGCAGGCTCAGCCTTGGCCAGTGGTGGATCTGTCTTTGGAGCTCTATCACACCTGGGGAAGCTTTGAGCAGCTTCTTGCAGAAGCCGCCCCTACAGCTCCCCCGTCACCGAAATCTGGCCACGCAAACCAAATACAACCCAATGGGCTGGTGCAAGGGAGGGTACCATTACATATACCTAGCTATTGTAGTTGCCAACAAACTAAATTCATTATTTCCTTATCTGATTAAACACCTACAAAATCCCAAACCCCAAGTGATGTAAATTACCAAAAGTATACCAACATTAATGCTGCAATGTCTCAGAATCCTAAGTGAAATAAGATAATGTTTATAATTTATTCCCTCTAGATCACGCAAACAAAAAGATGGCAACAGCAAGGCATCAGAAGTGTCACTGCAACAGAAATAAAGATACTCTACAAAGAAGACAGAATAACAAATTACAGAGCTATATCAGAAGTAAATGAAAAAAAGAAAATATTTCATTTTGAACCAAAACGTGCTTTCTTGATTGTTTTACTTCAGCTACAAAACCAAATAGCTATTTGCATACTACTGAAGAGGAAAATAATCAAAACTAGGAAAATATTTGTACTGTAAGACGTATTTAAACACAAACTGAGAAACTTAAAAAATATTTTGCCAAGTGAAAAACACCCTCAGAACCAAATTTGATAATGTATATTTACACCTACCAGTATTTCATGGAATTTTTTTTAAACATCTCATTCAGAAAAGCCCTACATAGCTGCATCATACTCTTATTCTTCCTTCATGAGGAAAAATTCCTAGGAGCTAAAGAATATGTTTGAAAAGCTAATAAAAATGTAAAAATTACAAAATATTACAGTACAATATATATACTAATCTTAAATTTTTGTGTTGTATTTACTGAAGAATTTAATAGCCTGCTATGCTAAAAGAAAACAAAATGCAAAACAAAGAACCAGGTGAAAAATTATAGAAATAATAGTTTTTAGCAGGACAGTAGAGAGAATAATTTTTCTAATCAGACTACTTCCTTCACCTAATTGCACAGTATAGTAACACACTTTTCTGAAGTCCATGGGAACAAGAGTGATTAACTACCTTTGAAGAGAAAAAGTGATAACACATAAATCCATGTCTCTAGGCACCTCTTCTCTTTCTTTAATGGAAGCAGTTACATTCACGTTTAGGTTCTGTCATCAGGTTGTCCCTTCCTTCACATCCTGGCTTTGTATGTGGCGAAGCAGGCAGCAACCCTCTTCCTCTAATTCCATTGTTTAGAAGCATAAAAAAATTTTAAAGATCTCATTATATCTAACAGACCCCCACAGGGTCTGGTGCTAAATGTGCTAAAGTCTATTTATTTATTTTTTTTACTGGCACATAACAACCTTTATATCTTCCATTAATTTTAAGCTTTATTCTTAACTGTGTTTGAATAACCTTTTTTTTATCTTGCTTTGTTAACATGTCTGTTAGAAAAATATCAGTTGACTAAAATGAGAACAGAATGTAAATGAAAGTGCATTTTGCTAAGAGTTCTATATATCAGCTCAAATGAACTTTTGTTTAAACATCCAAATATTGACACCAATGCAAGAAAGTCAGTAAATGCTGAACTCGTGTGTGTACACACAATATTGAACCAAAAAAAAAGAACCGATGTCCCAATTTAACAAATAGAGATTAGACATAATCTAGCGTGGTATGTATTTGACGAGTTTAGTTTTTTAATTTGGCAGATGATACTTCACATGGAAACCTCATTAACAATTGCCAGTAGTTCTATTTGGAAAGACTAATTTGTACAGACCATTTTGCCTTAATGAGGTTCCACGTGAAAATGAACTAAGATCTGTTGAATTGGTACATTTTAATTAGAGCTCTAGGAGTTAGTGTTCTCTTTTGTTACAGTTGTAATTTTTGACTTCCAGTATAAACGATCAAATAAGGTATAAACCATACGTGCCACTGGAGATGATGAAACCTATCACCAGCTTTTCACTTTGAAATACATTTAAAGGTAATTACATAGTTGTATTCTCTGTGGTATAATCTAGTATTGAGACAGAGGTTTATTTCGTATATACTGATATTCCATATGCTAAATTTTTCACAAGTACAAATATCCAGCTCGAAAAAATTCCCAATGATATAAACATAATTTCACTCCTGCAGGACAAGTCAAGAGTGTGGCCATCTACTTCTGCAACCTAGAACAAACTTTGACATTACCAAGATATTTTGGAATGACTGGTGAGAACCTCTTTGTTTAAGGCATGTGTAAAATTGTATCCTTCTAGCTTCTTGGGTAGGAAGGGAGACTTCAGAATCTTAGAGCTCTCGTTGCCCCATAGATAACTTTTCAAAACAGCAGAAATAAACATTTATGATTATATAATTTTACTGTCACTAGTTAGGGACAGAAGATGCAAAAATATCAAAGAATTCCATGAAATAATTTTGATTTTGCTGGTTTATGTTTGAAAACTTGCCAAAGCTTATTTGATATAAAAAAAACTTAAGGAAAACTACAGATCTTTTAATTTTAATTAAAAAGGATATTTATACTTTCTCTGTTATTTTTAATATAAAGACTTAAACACCATCCCTTACAAAATACTAAAGGCCAAATTGCATTTTTCATAGAGTTTGAATTTTTCTAGACATGTTTCAGTTTAGCTATATTGTTTCTTTTTTTGCACTGTTAGAAATAAATTATGCACCTGATTTGAAGAGCACTTTCAACACTGAACAGAATCTCTTAATTTTAATTAATCAGTCTTTGACAAAGTTATGAAAAAACAGGATTGCACTTTCTCCAGTTTCTGGAAAAAGGACCTGCACTTGTTTACGGCCTTTTGACTCTGGGAAGTTACCTTTTCACTTCTAAGCATCAAATGCACAACTTGACTTAATTTCTGAATTGGAATTAAAAAAAAATTTAGTGCTCACACATGTGATCAGACCTGGTGCTGTCCCAGCTGGCTTGAGAGTTTCAGTGCTTGCCGAAAACTCTTGGGCTAGATACTGTGACTTAAGCAGGGCAGTTTGTACTCTTCATGTCCTGCCAAAGAGAATCCAAAATTCCAAGCCAGTCTTCTAGATCTCAGTATTGTTCTGTTTCTCAGAAGAGTCTGAACACAAAGAAGATATAAAAAATTTGTTTCGGATTAAAATCCTTTACACAGAGGACAAAATATCCCATTCTAGTTACTTGAGGTGACCATTGTAAAGCAAGGCATCTCTAAACCTTTCACAAGAAGAGATAATGTTTTCCTGATACATGGTGAGTCTTGTGGTGTATTGATGGAAAGACGTGCAACAGGACTTTAATCTTTGCTGCCATGTTTCATTAGTTTTTGAAATATTTAGTCAATGATGTGTATATGTTACCGATAATATTGGATTCACCAAATCTGTTTTGAGTATACATCTGTAATGAATTCTATCTATCTATCTATCTATGTGTCTATCTATCTATCTATCTATCATCTCACTAAAATTACTTTTTTGGTCTCTTCAAAAGATTTCCTGGAATTCTCCGCAAAATGAAAGCAAATTTACATTAGGGCAATTATAAACAGGAAAAAAAAGAAAATGGTTACCTGAATAGTAAGAATATACACGGTAGAATTTAATAGGGATTAAGTTGTCGTCGGTATTTAGAAGTAATTTTTTTAATGCAGATGCTGGAGTCTTTTAACTTTTGTTAAAAGTGCTGGGGCTTTTTAACTTTTTTTGACTTCCTGAGAGCCACCAACTATCAGTAAAGCCATTTAGCTCATAATTTCTTCCAAACTATGCTGTAGAAGGTATATATTTCTGTATTGAATTCTTCAACACGCTTCAAGAGTCTGCCATGAGACTAAGGTCTGTTTTATGTTACAAGGCTTTTCAAAGGAGTATTTTCTACTTAGACATGCAAGCTGGAAATGATAACAAATGAGGTGAAGTGCACAATCCCAAGATGTTTAGGAAAAAATCCTGACCACTACTTCAATATTTTCTGTTGCACTCACAGAAAAATGTAAAACAAGCAAAAATAGTTCTGATTTGTTTAATTGCACTGTGATTCCTTCCAAAGAAACCATTTTCTCCAGTGCCCAGTTAAAGTTTCCCTAAACACTGCCATTCAAACAATGCTTCAAGATGGCAGAATACAGAATGAAAACACAATAAATGATGGCATTGTAAAGTATTAACAGGTGGGAGAAATAAAAAGTTTCAGCTTAAAAAAAGAAGCTAGTGTAGTAATAGGAACTCAGTTCACAACATGATCAACTCTAATTTTTTCAACCTGTGATAAAAAGAATGATTTGTATCCTCAATAGGAATAGATCCTGATAATTCATACGGCTAAAATTTACACACCTATATAGACAAATTCATTGCTACTCTGAGTTTTACTTAAGAAATTAACTTTTCACAAACTTTGTTGGATGCAATGGGTAGCTGTCACCAAACAGCCGTGAGGGCATGAACATTTTCATGCAAGGATTTGCTTTTTCTGCCTCGTTTAAGGTCGATCTTTGCCTTAGGTTCTGTATCTTTTTTTTTACCTTTCAAGAGTGATTGATCTTTGATCTTTGCTGACATCCATCCAGCATAGTTTTTTCTCAACATGGTTATTTTTTTTAATATTGCTTCTCAATAGCAAATAGAATTATGACTAAAATAGATAAACCTTAGATCAACATTTTTGGAATTATTTTTTCTACACCTTTAAAAAAGTTTAATTTATTATCATTTAGTTTACAAATGTTCATTTTCAAATTATATTGTTGGTACTTCAGTTATCTAATATAATATATGTGGAGGCCAGCTCAATATAATGTGCTGTGGGGCCAGCTGAAGCTGGCTGGAATCATCTGGGACTGGCCATGTCCAACACAGGACAGCCCCTGGTCTCCTCTCACAGAGATCCTCCTGCAGCCCTCACTGCTAACACCTGGGCATATTATTTTCAATGCAGCAACACTCGTAGGTCTCAAAAGACTTATTTGGAACTACTCTTGGAATTTCATATTTGATGCTTGCTGGAGAAAGGAAATCCATAACGAAATGACTTTTCCCAAGACTGACCTCATTCTTGTCAACAGCATTCATCTTAAGGAGAAACATAGTTATTTTTTTGCCACTTTCAATGCTTTTCATGTGGAGAAAGTAGCTCTTGGTTGTCCAAGTTCCATTATAGCTCCTGATGCATAAGCATCCAGCAATAATTTGAATGGCAGAGTGTATGAAGGAACTCAGAAATATTATGGAACTCATATATACATATAACAGATTTTTACAGGTGCCATCTTCATCTCAGGCTCCTGCCACAAGAGTCTCAAGAAGAGAATCATTAGGTCTTGCAGTGGATGTTTAAGAAATTCTCCTTTCCCAGATTCCTCTCCCCTTTCCCAGTTTCTGTGACTGGTCTTCCTGTTGGTTGTCCTGCTGTGGTCACAGGCTATCTGCACGGAAGAGAATTCGGGACTGGGTACATTGCAGAGGTGCTGCTGGATGCTCTAGAGGAGGACAGCTCAGGCTAACAGACAGCATGGACATGACACAGAAATTGTTGAAGGTATCTGTTAGCATTTCTTTGCCCTGAAATATCAGATGAATCCTCTGATGATTGTGCTCTATTGCAAATCATTTAGTAACAGGATTATTGACTTTGTTACAAATGTTACAGGTATTCAGAAAGAGAGACTGCACAGGGTGATCTAAACACTGTCTCAGCAGAGGTTTAATATTGCTCATAAGACAACAGCAGGAAGCCTCAAATAGGATCGGAGCACTGAAAAATCTGTTGTTCAGATCATAATAGCAGGTAATAAATCAATCAAAATGAATGAATTCCAAAAGTTGTGAGAGAAATTAGATACCAGAACAGAGTTTCTAACTGTGTATCAATCTCTTAATTAAAATAATTCAACATTACTCTATGACTGCAACCAAAACTATATCAGATATCATTCCCCAGATCACACTTTTAAGTAATATCCTTTATATATATTGTTAGCCAAATTCCTGATTTTCATTTTAAAAGGTTATTAAAATGTAGTGAACATTGAATTATCATTTCTAATAAATCACAATTATACTGATTATACTGTCTTTATTAAAATAACTGGGATCCTTTGTTGAAGTCACATTATACTGAACACTCAGAAATATGAGTTGTATACAATGTGAATAATGATAGTATGTCTAATAATCATACCTTGACAATTAATCAACTAGGCAAATTAAAAAATTAGGATGACTGATAGGAAAGTACCTAAATTAATTCTGTTGTAAGCTGAAAAATTTAAAACACTTGTGAAAAAACCTCCCTTTAATAGCATGGTAATACAAACTGATGGACACTATAAAATTGTTTGGTCAAATATGTCGTCAAAACAAAACTCCTGTGCAAAAGCAGAGTGTTTTGCAAAGTGTGAAAGGGCCTGTTCTGTTTTCAGATATCTTTTCAAATATTACTCATCCCCCTCACCTGAGTCTGCTTTTCAGGTTTTTTTTTCCCAGAACAATCAAGAACACAAAAATAAAAACTTAGTGCTCTGCTTAGAGTGTCTTCTCCTGCTGTGGAGTTAAGAGGTGAGCAAAGGGGCGTTCAGAGGAGCTGTGGCACTTGCTGTCTCCAAGCAGCTGGTTCTGCTGTGGCTGCTGACTGGAGCGGACCTTCCTGGTTGAGGTTCAGGTTGATTTCTAGCATGAACCTGTTTTTACTTCTAAGCTGTACCTGCTCAGTACTTTAAAATTGTCTTCCCACGGCATCATTTCACTCTCCTTAGTGTTTTTGTATACTGTGCAGTGTTATTGTGTTGCTCAAGTTTCTTACAATCTCTTAATTTCCTTTTGATGGAGTCTTCTGGGAATCATGTATTCAGGTGGCAACTGTTAACCAGCTCTTAAAACAGTGTTGAAACAAGAATCTTCCCAAAAAGAGACCTTCAGTGGAAGGGTTTATTCATTCCGTTATGTTCTTGATAGCAATTTTTCTTAATAATCTTTTAGCTACTATATTAAACATTAGTCATATTGACAAGATTAAATGAGTGAGAAGACCTATTAGTGTAATAAACAACTTCAGAGAAAATGAAAGATGGTCAGCTCATTATAGGGGCACAAAATTAGCAACACTGCCTGGCTAGGACTCTGCAAAATTTGTAAGCTTATAAACACAATGAATCACATTTGAATATTTGGTCTGATCAAGAGCTGCGTACTGGACCACTTACATTGGCACATAGGTAGCAGTATGAGTAATCCAACAGCACTATTTTTGGTAATATCTACTCACAGTTTGGAAAAAATGGCTGATAGTTTTAGACTAAGGTACTAGGATAGATCTCTAAGCTGTGAAGATGCCTTCATTTCAGCTGCAGTGCCCGCATGGGCTTGTACAAACTAACTACAACCAGGTAGCAGGGTCCCGCAGCAGTGGATTGAAGAGGGTCCCTTTCGGAGAGCTGACTGAGTAACGACAATCCCACCGATACGATTCCATGCCGTCCTCAATTTATTGCTCAAATTAGCCCAATATATATACAGTTAGGCAGTGTACACACACACCAGGTGCAAGCTATAACAGGCTTTGTTTTCTGTTAATGTTATCAAGCCATGGGGGTGTTAGATGCCCTTGCTGTGGTTAGAATATCCTATCATACGTCCTTGCATACCCAGCACAGTTCTCACAAAAACCAGTTTACTCCCTCTTCAAGAAAAACTTCAAAGACAGAGCACAAGCTGGATTGTCCAAACCTTAAAGAGGTATATTGATTTCTTGTTCCACAAGAAATTCTACTACATATGCCCCTTTTTCTTTTTGGAAAATCCACGCTTGATCTATTATCCTTTGCAAT
>NW_009723568.1:69681-86110 GCF_000703405.1 Apaloderma vittatum | reverse complement strand
TATATATATATAATTATGTATGATTTTGTAAACTAAGGTCTAATCTATAGACTTTTTATAACACTGTAATAACAGATCAGACTTTTTTTTCCTTCTCCACACAAGTGCATGCTCCATCTAGCTTTGATCTCCAGTATTTCTATCCAGTATTTTGTCATTACTAACTACTTAATCTGTTCCTAATGATACTAGTTTGTCACTAATTTACTTTATGAAATTAGTTTATTCCTTAGTGATCTAGTAAGTTTTGCAACATTTTCATGAGATACGTCCTACACAATATTGCAGATGTTTTTCAGTGTGACAACATAATGCTTGGTGATGAATTTATTAGTAGGAGTTAACCTTAATTATAAAATTGTCTACTTTGCATTTGAAAAACATTTCTTATCTTCAGAAAGCATGAACTTGACTATTAAATCTCACAAAATCTCTGTTAGGCAGTTACTAGTCTATTAAGAATAAAAATATGCCAACTGTTCTACAGAGAAAGCAGGTTTCATTGTTACCTATTTCTACAGAAATCAGCAGAATATTGGCTAGTATGTGAAGAATGTTATGTGCAATAGCTGTTTTGCAAATTTGTTTCCCAAAATGTAAAATCATGTAGTACAAAACTCATCTGGGAGAAAGCATAGGAAGGAGAAACAATAGCAACTCAAGTGTTCATGCAGAACAGAAAAACTATGTAGTACTCAGTGTGGAAAATATTGAAGCCATATCACTGTTATCCTAGGATCCCGCTTAGAAATAAACAATATTTTTTACAGTTCTGAAGGTTTCTCATGTCTGAATTTTATTTCCCCATTACATAGTAGTTATATATATTTAGTATCATCTATATTCTGTGTTTGTAACTACAGTCTGCTTTTCTCTATCATTTTTATTTAGTCATGACCACAGCAAGAAGCAATTGTTCATTTATTCTGAGTATAACCAAACTAAGAAGGTCAATTTTTCTCATCTACTGATCACCTGATTCTGGTGTATCAGGGCACATAGTAAAAACTATACAGACTTATGATGAGCTAATCCGTAAACAGTAGTAAAACCACTGTTCAGCAGTTATCTCGGTAACTATAAAGCAAATCTCATTGATTACAAGTTACTTTTTTTTGTAACTTCTTAAATTTTTTCACACTAGGGTGTAATTGTGTCAAAGTCACTATCCTGCTTGTCATTAAATGTGTATGTTTGGTCTCAGTCACATTTTGTACAGATACATTGGTATGTGTATTGGTATACAGACAACAGTCAATACTCTTTATTTAACAGGTGAAACTTGAAAGACTATAATAAAATTCCTGCTTAGAAAAGTCATTACAGGACTACATTACAAAGCAGAGATTACAAATTAAATTTACAATTCCCTATGGACTTCCGTAACAAAACTACCTAGTATCTAGTAAATTTAACTAGTGACATTTGCATCCCACCTACAAACTACTTCTGTTTCCAAACTCCGAATGTATGTGTCTCATCTAAGTGAGAAGTAAGCTTTTTTTATTGTGCAAAATGATTCCTATATAGCTCATGAGGTCTTTGGGTATTTTTCTGGCTGAAAAGCAAAATGAACTGTGAGATCAAACTTACTAGTTTATTAGTCATTTCTCTTCTTTAGGCAGCGGAGTTTGTAGAAATTATTTTTATGCATACATTCTAGCTGTTTCAACAATGACAATTCTATGGCTAGGCCCTTATTATTATTAAAGTGATGTAGTACAATCCTCAAAACATACATAATCATATACTAATTTTAACTTCCCACCTAAACATTTAATAATCACAAAGAAGCATGTTATTCAATGGATACAGTTCATGAGGCAACATGTATAAACATATAAAAATGCTACAAAGCAGATTCCATGTATTTATCTATTTTGGAGAAAGTTAAAAAGTATACACAGTTGCTATTTTTAGAGCTGAAACTCCATCTTTCAACAAAATTTAGCTGCTTTCATTTTGTACATGTATTTAATTTTATCTGGAAAAATTTTTGTCATTAGGAATAGAACAACTGTAGTGTCTCATTATGTTTGCTGCCAGAATCTATGCTTGGTTGCTCAACTAAAGACCTTATATTGCTAATTAGAACCACATGCTCATATTCCAAGTAAAGGAAAACTTATTGGTTCTGACAATCCATTCTCTCAACACCGAATTCCAAATGCAAACTTAAATTTTGGCCAAATGTAACATTTCATCAATCTTGTTCTACTGACTGCAAAAGCAACATCAAACAAGGGGTGCTAATGGCTTTTTACTGTGCCATTCCCAAGCTTAGATTCTCTGATGAAAGACCCACATGAGCAAAGGACATCCTTAAACTATGTGGTAATTAATAATTGAACCAGAAAACAATGCATAAAGTAAATCAAACAGTTTGTATGCTGATGACAGAGCTGAGTTTCAAACGACAAGTTATATGGGCAGTAGAGATCAGCAGAGTAAGCACTAAGAGTGAGCTAAAATAATAAAAAACCCAAACAGATAGTGCATATAAATAAAAAGAAAAGGTGAAAAAATAAAATTAAGCACGCCCCAAAGCTAGCAGAAGCGTGTAATCTGGAGTTTAGCTTTTTAGGATGTGGGGTTCTGACTGAAGATCAGGTCCAAGTTTAGAGACATCTGAGCAATGCTAGGCACTAGTGACAATGGTAGAAGGGGAGAAACTAAAACTCTTTGCATAAAATAGTTTTTAAACATATCTTCCTCTCTTCTAAGTCCTTTGAAGACTCAAAAATAAGAGTTGTAAGTTCTGTGTTTGACTCTCTTTGAGAAACCACGCATGAATACATATATGAAACTGAGTAGGCCTTTGTCAGAATAACATTTTGGGAAATTGATGACACTATCTCAGAAATAAATTAAAAGAATTTTGTTAATCTGGGTAACTGAATTATGATACAAGTTTTCAGCATTAGTGTTTACAGTAAAAAAAAAAAAACAACAAAAAACCAAGTCCCTTAAGGTATCTCACAAAAAAAGAAGTATTAAAGTTTTCAGTTGTCATCTAATTGCTTGAGCATTATTGAACATACAAAAGTATAAGCTATAACTAAAGAAAAAAAATACTTATATACCCAGTGATGTAAAACAGTACTCTAGAATTAGCTCTGTAGGGTATTTATAGACTTTCTGCTCCACAGAGAGGACAAACAACTTGATAAAACAATAATCCACATTTATAAAATGATGCATGGGTGATGATTTGAAAGGAATAAAGTAAAAAACATATCTTCAGGTAAGGAGAGGGACAATTAATTAGGTGAATTGCTTGCAGTACTTTCTTTATGTTACATGGAAAGGTCTCTACACGACTAGTCTTTTAGGGCAAACATACCTACCAGTGAATGTCACAATGACACATAATGAAACAAAAGACAGCAACACTAAAGGTGATACAGAGGAGAAACTACTACATCACCACATACTTCTAGTTCATTAAAGGCTATATCCCAGCAGATCTAGATGCTGGGAATGCCAGGAAGAGCTTAACTTGGTCAAGAATACAAGCAGGCTTTCAATAGAAATGCAATGAGCTTCTGCAGTCCAACACAATTTAACTTTTGCTACTAGGTAAAACGAGTGGGGTTCTGCAGGTTTGGGTTTTTTCCAGGTTTGTTCTTCTTCCATGCTTTAGTGCTATTAAGGCTACTACTTCCTCTTCTTAGGATGAGTTTTACATGGTGGGTGGAAGAGATTAAAATCCCTGATCATAGATCCTAAAAACATGAGTGCTTGCAGTATTCACAGGAAGTCAAAAAGAGATGCATGAGATCTGAATCTGCTGTTTGAACAAAAAGAAACAGCACTATCAGACTTCTGACAGTCAGTCTAATTGAAAACGTGATCAGCATAAATCTCATCTTTTGCACTCCAATAAACCCCAGCTTTCTAAAGAACTGAGTTGTTTGAAAATCATGTGAATTATCATTGTCACTTAGTTAAGAGATGACCACATGATAATCTGACGCCCAAAACTGTGAAGTGACAAGTCAACCTTGTTCCAGAAGTTAACTGCACATGCAGCAGCAGCCTTTGTCTATATGATATGTCAGTGTAGTCCTAGTGCCATCCAGGTTCTCTTGAAGTAGGGAGAAAAATGTTGCGACTTGTACCGTAGCATAGCCCAGGTCTCTAATAGTGTGACAACTCTCCAGTGGTAACATCTGATGTCAAGTAGTACAGCCTTGTAAGCCGTGAGTCAGCTATTACCACCTTCAGGGGCTCTTTAAAGTCACACAACCACACCTGGTCTTTTTTGACTTACTTTCTGCCTCGGGTTGAGTTAAAAGTCCCGCCGTATTTCTTCCGATTAAGGATGAGAGCAGCAATTTCTGGCACGTAGCGAGCAAACATTGCCTACATGCATGAAACAAAAACACAAAAAAAAAAAAGAAAATGGCATGCAGAGAGTGTTCTACTGCAGCAGAGGCAGCAGAGCCTCTTGGGATACTTACTTTCTTCCACTAACCGCACTATAGGAACCACCATATTTCTTGCGGTTTCCTATTAACTCTATGATTTCAGGGACGTAGCTGGCAAACATGGCCTAAGAAGAAGATAGGAGACAGAAGAAAAGACTAAAAAGAGAGGCCAAAGAAAGGGGGATGATGAATATTTTCAGAAGATATGTATCTTTAAGATCTGAAAATGCAAAAGAATTAGATCTATGAAGTTGTTTAAAAAGAAAATTTAAAAAACGTAAAAGTTCTTATCAAACAAAACAAGAGGGCTCAAGGTAAAAGTCAGTCTTGGAGAAGGTGCACACCTTATAAATTAAGAAAATGGTCAAAAGAAGAAAAATAGGCACACAAAATAAAACAAGAACAAAATTAATTCAAATTAGTATCTAATCATAAAACACAGTTATGTCTAATTCTTCCTGAAGAGGAGAGGGGAAAAAACCTATCCAAACTCCACTGCAAAAAACAAAACCAAGTATTATCAGTGCTGTTACATTTCTATTTTAAAAGACAGACTTTTTCCCCCCATTATTAGGATTCAAAAGAAGACAAAAACAAGATGAAATCAGGGGTTATTCCCCCTTTCAAGAAACAAAAAGGTCACCCCCCGCCCCAAAAAAAAACTTTTCCAAAAGTTTATGTTTTTAAAAGGATTGGAATAACACGTGATAGAAAAAAGGGTTTGAGGAGAAAACAAAAATTATTCTGCCATGTTTTGTCCAACAAACATCTTCGTTGTGGCTGGATACTTCGAAGAGCTACTGCCAGTTTAAATTGTCTTTGTCTTCATATGGCAATAAACATAGATGGGAATGCATATATGTATGCTCATATATATACTCATATATATGTATCTCTGTGTTTCTCATATATAGGATTCATAACATTAATTATATACATATCACTTCGGTAAGGTGTATGTATATGTGAAATCAATATATGAGAGTAAAGTAACAATATAAGTATGTATGCATGTGCACAATATATATCATATCATCCATAAAGCACTTACCTTGCACAGTGTAAATACTAAAATAAACCTTGCTATTTTAAAGAATAACATTGCAACAGGTTCTATAATATTTCTAATACCGGTAAATAATAGAAAAGTTGACGTAAGACAATTAGTGACTTCGGTGCTGTGTACATATAGGACAAGGAGCACAAGAATTTGCTGATACAAAATGACACTGGTTATGGCCACATGATAAATTGTGAGTTAAAATTATGCTACATGACATGAAAGGATGTTTGCAATTAAAGAGAATGTGGTTTGCCATTATCTGGATCAGGCAAGCTGCTCTTTAAGGCAGTCCAAAGCCACAGTGTTTGTTGGAATTCTGGGAAGGAACACAGAAGGGTGGGTAGGATTTCTGAAACCGCAAAGTGCCTTTAAGTATCAATAGCAGCCTCAAAAAAATGCACTACAGTCAGTCACTAAAAAGTAAAGGACTACAAATAACATCGTAAGTTGAAATATTAAGGCACTTTATGTATTCACATGCATTACTCATTTAAAAGGATTAGAAAAATTCTGATTCTACTAAACTGAACTAATTTAACAAGTTCTGCCAAAATATTTATCTATTATAAAAGCTATAATCAGATATTATTATTTTTAATTACAGCATTAAGATAGACAGGATCAAGTATTAAGGTAGCTGGAAATAATATAATATTTTTTACCAATCCCCCAAGGATGAAGAAGACCATGAAAAGGCGACCAAGTGTTGTTTTTGCATAAACATCTCCATAGCCAACAGTGGACATTGTAACCATCAGTAAATAAACACATTCCCAATATGTTAGGGGTTGATTATTTTGGAAATTTTCCCATGGATCCCCTGAGTTCTCCACCTAAAATGTACAAGAAAACAATGAATTAATAGAGTAGTACCAGAAATTAACTGTACTGATATATGCATGGGCACGAGTGTGCATATATACATAATCTGACAGATGATATAAACTTTGGATCCTTTCCTGTGATGTATTTTGAACAAATATAGAACTTAACTCTGTTCCAATTATAGCATTATAGTTCTCCTGCCAATCCACACAGCCTTGCCACTTATAGTATTTATGTAGAGTATCTTTTCCATTCACCACTAGATAACATAATTTATTAATGCTGCCAGGTAAGTTCATTTTATAGCAATTTGTTCAGAACCTTTTCAGAGTGCATCTTACTTGCAACACAATTATATTTAGTGTTTCTATCTTAAAGCACTATGCAGCTATTAAAGGCACTAGTGACACTTTAAGTTTAGTGATACACTATTACTTTTCCAAGAAGCTAGCTACTGAGCTACTGTATGTGACAGTTACAAATTTATCAGTGGGAAAGGAGCACGCCCTGTAAAATTTGTTCTACAGTAAAAGTTTCAAGTTTCCTACAGTAGAATAGAGAACTCTAGGCTAAAAAGCAAAGAAACCCACCCACACCCCAGTGAAATCCAAGCCTAGAAGATGGTATTCTCTCCATTCTGATGTAATTTCAAATACCTTGGTTTTTTTGTTTTGCTAAAAAACAGAAAATCTAATGTTTCTTCGATCAAAACACTGTATTTGTCAAGAAGTGTGTAGAAGAAAAAAAAAAGGTCGTCCCTCAATGGGAAGTACATCAGCACATCGAAAACAAAATCCACCAAAATCTTGGTGCATCTTTGTAAGAGGGAAAAATAAATTACTATCTAGTATGAGATTAAGAGAAACATTCTGAACTTAATCTTATATAGCTGGCTGCAGCTCAAGGTAATTCAAGTGAAGTCAATTAAATTGCTCTAGACTAACATCAATAGAATTAAATTATAATATTAGTCCAAAACCATCCTGAGTAACTTATTATTGCTAGTAACTTGGAATTTTCCTGATTCTAAGTTGATCATAAAATGTACTTAAAGGACAAACATTTAGCTATATTTGATACTAATAACTTCTTAGTACTTCTATATCATCTTACATTTTTCAGGTACTGTTAAGTGCAGAATGAAAATCTATTAAAAAAAAAATAATCGAAGTTATCAGTGAAAGCCACACCAAAAAATACTTGAAATTTAATTACAAATTTCGTAATCTCTAAAACCCGGAATGCTAGCATGCCCATAACTGCTCGTGGAAATAGAAAACCGCTTCTCCTGGCATGACCGATGATTTCCCAGGACTGCAACTCCGCTCCAGCTCTGGCAGCTCGGTCCAGAAGAGTTCCGGGCAGTAGGTTGGGGAACACTGCCACCTACTGCTGCCGCGCCGTCCCCTGGCGACCTGCAGCAGTCCCAAGTCTCCTACTTTATCGCTGCGGTTAAGGATGTCTGTCTGACCATTCAGAATCAGTTTTGAGTAGAATATGGAATTTTGGGAAGCTGCGAAGCCTTTTTTTTTTATTGTACTCGACAGATATGCTGCCCAAAGCAAGTACTAAAGTAGCACGGAAAGCAGATGATCCATGGGAAAAGGCAATGAGGTATTTTCAAATATACTCACCAAATGTATGAACCCAGCTGCTGTCAGCCACGTGCTAATAAATATAGAGCACAGATTCACCAGCTTGATGGAGTTACTGAAAAAAAAATCCCCCAAAAATCAACAAACAAAGAGGAACTTAGGCTGGAGCTCATCACATGTTTTTAATATGCACCTGAATTCAACTGCACACTTTAGACTAAAAGGGTCTGATGCTGATTTCTGACACGGAGCAAGCTCCCTAAAAAACTTAATCAAAAGCCGGTGCAAAACACACATTGTTGTGTCTTTGCAGAGTTCAAATTTGTATAATTTACATAGCTTGAAAGACAAATTCCAATGCATCTGAGAGTAGAAAGAAAACGGAAACCTTAGCTATACATGTTCTCATAATAAAACAAATAGAAATAAACAGCACTTTTGCACAAATAATTCGGTTCCCTTTCAGTATACTCCTCATTTTTCACTGCAATACATCCCAGCAATTAATTACATGTAAATATTCTGGTACCTTGGAATACACTCATTCAAGTTCAATGAATTAAACTGAGCGATGCCAATTATCATTGTCTGCTAATCACTACATTTTTTACATAAACAACTCTGTTGTTATTTCACTTTTCATATGCTGCTTTTCTGTTTATGGTGCTTTTGACCCTAGACATGCAGAAGCTTGAAAAATTAACACCAAGAGGAGGTTTTTGTTGCATACTTAATCACATGTTAACACTGGCATACATAAACACAGGGCAAGACTATTTTCCTACAGTTAGAGCATACACTTAATGAACTACTGCAGTCAGTCTGTAAATCTTGTGCTGGCTTTGTGAAAAAAATTATCATTCCCAAATTAAATAACTTAGGTATTTTACAGTTCCTTTGTAAAGTTCTATGTAATTTTCATATTAGATTTTACACTCTTTTTAGTCCCACTGTAGTGGGACTCTTTTTAGCTACAGTAGTTCCCTACTGTAGCCAAAAGTGATTTTGAAGCAAGGACTTTACTCAGTTAAGAGGGAACATACCTTACTTAGAAGCTTGTGGAAGAAATCTAAGTAAAGGCTGATCCTTTTCTTCTTCTAAAAATCACCACGGTTTCAAGAAGAGTCAACAAACACACAAGGAACTGAAATCCATGTATTACTATGTCTAAATCATCATACCCCTTCATGGAACTGTACTGGAAACAGCCTTCCTCCATTTTTTACAACATGTCTAAGAAAGAATAATGCCTCTGAAAAATCACTATTATTCCTAAAGCAAAACATTACAAAATAATAAAAATCAAGAAATATTCACTACCAACATAGTAGTTTTGCAGCAGAATTAATAATGTTTCTGTTTGTAACTAATTAAATGACAATAAATATGCATGATTTCCCACTCAAAATTGAGAAATGGTCCTGGAAAATTAATCAGAGCAGCTCCATTAAAAATAGTTTTAAAGAGCTACAATTAGCAAAGTGGGCATCCGTGCATACTAGGAAAATAATACAACTGAGTAATACAACAGACACTGTAATGAATACTGTACTCAAAAATAAGATAATATACCAGCAGCTTTGCCATTAATTAGCATCCACCTACATCAACACATATTCCCTATTCCTCTCTTTCTTAAGCTATGGTTGACTAAGGTTCACACTTTGTTCGCGATTACTTTGTCATATCACAGCACCCTAACCAATATTTTCCTAGATTAAAGAAAAGCATAGAAATCATGCTGATGTAAAGCTTCATTATGAAGGGCTAAGTATCACCCTTGTCCTGAACCTAAAGCAGGACAGGCTCCTGATACAATAATGTGTCAGATGGTCTCCAAGTATTACTGTCATACCAGCAAATGACAGCAGCCGCTAAGAGTAACTTGCTGGGTACATTTTATTTTGCAAATATATTAAAAATTGTACCCTATCTCTCCTCTTTGAAACACTCCTTGTGTTTCTGCCAGAGTCTAAATATAGATGAAGGATTAGTCACAAACATTTTCCTCCTCTTTAAGCTCTTTCCAACATCTGTGCAAAATCCCTTACTGTGAGCCCTGTCTAAGCCTCTGTAGTTTTGTTGAAAAATATTAGAAAACAGTGAAGGAGAGAAATTCTGAACTGAAAACCACCCAATTCATTCTATTTCATAAAACAGAGGAGCAAAATTTATTGAATAAAAGATATTTAATTTCAAATTAGCAAAACAAATAAATCCTTGGTGGTGTACGGTCTTTGAATATCCTGTTGTAAAATTTTGCTTTGCCTTACTGGCTCTTTTCGAACATAATTAATAACATTTCAGATATTCTAATAATTATCTGTCAGTCCTACACTATTTTTCTAGTCTTCTCATTGACTCTACTTTTGCATCTTTTCTCTTCTTCCTTTTGGATTCCAGTGTTTGGATGGAATGGCTCTTATACCTGTTGTGTAAATAACAGATGCTCCTTTAATCCTCCTATTTTAGTCACAAATTCCAGGAGTAATTTTAATTTATAGGTTAGAGTAAGCTTCTTTCTATACTTGGGAAAAGTGGAAAAGAAGGACAGAATATCTTCTCTAATGCACCGAATATTAAAAACTTATCACTACCCTTTCTTTATAGCCTATCATTTTCTCAGCTTTTCTCAGTTACTGTCAAGTACACTTGAAATGCTTCTAGTTGAATGAGTTCCATATTTTTTTGATATAAAATCCTACCACCTCAAACAGACAACACTTTCATCTTTTGAAGAATTTTAAAACAATAAAAAAGAGGGTTTGCTGGTTGTTGTTTTTTTTCCTGTACTACCATTTCAGAACTAGTAATGATAGGCTTAATTTGCCATCTCAGTTGGGCAGCTCAAGTTCTGTCACTAAATCCTCAGTCTTTACAAACTACAGTGTTGAAAATTTCATTAAAATATTTAAAGCGGATTGCAAAAATGCTAAAGTATCTTAATTCTATGAGTTTTTTAACCATCCCAAGTAAAACAATATGCAGTAGCTGGTCAAAACCCCACAATAAAGAGTTTAAGGTAATAATAACTGTTTAAGATTATTGTATGTAACAGAAATCACCACTTGAATTTAGGGAAGCAAATTCAATTTAACTAAAAATGACTACTAGTTTAAGGGTTCTAACTTTTGCAAAATTACTAAATACTAACCATTAACCACAAATTTTCAGTGGATTGCTTTTTTTTGCTGTTTTTTTTTTTCTGAGAAAGATTAATAACGCAGAATTAGAAACTCTCATTTAAAAGTATTTTGGTACTGTAATGGAAAAAATGTACCCACCCCATGAACCATTGCTCTTCTTTGTGATGGTACTTAAGACCATGCTGAAAACATGAAAATTTCTCATTGAACTTAGTAGTAGCAGTAATAAATGAATTTTCTGATTTTTTGCTTTCTAAAAGCTAAATTCATTGAAGACAAACAAAAACCAAGGCACTGCCATGGTCAGGTTTATGTCAAGTGTAACTAAAAACTTTTGTAAAAGTTAATTTGCTTTAATTCGACTAATCCATTTTACAAAATCATGTTTCGTAAGTATTGATAATATTCCAAATTGTT
The DNA here is from genome assembly GCF_000703405.1 of Apaloderma vittatum. Classification (NCBI taxonomy): domain Eukaryota; kingdom Metazoa; phylum Chordata; class Aves; order Trogoniformes; family Trogonidae; genus Apaloderma; species Apaloderma vittatum. The sequence continues at coordinate 74,634 of NW_009723568.1, read as the reverse complement.
TAGTTCATTTCAGGTTAACTCAGAAAGATGCAAAAGAGAGCAGACCTGACTTTCTATTGAAGAACCAGAGAGAGACATAAAGAATTGTTTTGAAACACTGACATTTTTTAAGTTAAATAAATGGTGTTGGTGATGAATTGCTAGGGATTAATCAGCTGCATAAACCAAAGCAGTCATATAAGGAAGCTCTGCTTTACAGGCTTTCTAATAATCAATATTTGAGGTTTACAGATATTTGGACATTCCTATAAATAATCATAAATATGATGATACCTAATCTAAGAGCAAATTTTGCACGAAAAAAATGCTATTTAAATGAACTGGTCAATCTTGAAAAAGTCATCTCTGACTACACTGAATGTAATTAATGCAGTATTCCTTCATTTACAGATCTTCATTTACAAATCCACCACTCCTAAAGGGGGTTTAGCCTTTATCTAAAATCCTTTGAATTTATGGGGGTTCTCCACTGACTGCCATTTCTTTTGCTGAGGTAGTTCCATGTGTTAAATGCAAAGTCATTGGATATCCTGAGCTTATGCATGAATTGCTCTCCTCTACCATACTGGCAGTATTCTAAGCTACTGGATTACAACTTTACTGCACATTCTTTTATTTCTCTATTTGATGAGAACTGGATTCCTTACACTCATACAGCTAAAGACAGATAATGTAAGAGTTTTATAGCAAAGAAAATAGTTTCAAACTTAAGGGTTGCAGAAACAGCTGTTTACCATGAGTAGGTACAAATCTCAAGGATCTAGTTCCCCACCAGCAAGTAAACAGAATTACTTGCATATAAAACCCTCATACATGCATCATCAACTGGTGGAAAGAGCATAAGATTTCAAAATGGAACTGAGTTTCCAGTAATTATTGGAAGCTGAGTTCAATACTGCACCTGGGGCATTTTAGAGAATGATGAAAGGCAATGTGTCTTCAACTGTGAGGCATGTGGAAGTTCCTTTTTATTTCCTTCAAAGTGATCTTTTGTTCAAAGCTGCACTGCTTCTGCACAACTTTCATATATTAATAGCCCAAAGAACCAGCAAAAGCCAGAAGGTTACTTGGAGTATTCTAATTATTCTTTGAAAGAAATGCTACTGACAATGAACAAATATAAGGATAGCTCTGTAAAATTAATTTTTAATGTGTTTTTGATGTGAAGAAGGATGTTCAGTTCAAAAAATCTGACACAACGCCACAATGATTTTTTCTCAGAATACTTTAAAACTGTATTCTGTTGAATGAATTTTGATTTTTGTTTCTCCAAGGCAGCAGAATATAGACTGATGATGTGGAAAGAAGCAATCTTTAATCAGTGCAGAGCTCTGTAATTCATTCTGGTTTTAATTTATCTGCACATAGTCTTGCTCAGATATTTCATATGTAACAACACATCAAGCAAAATCTACTGATCACATAGCAAAAGATGCTGACACTGATGAATCACTCATCAGCAGAAAAAAGTTTAATGAACAGAGAAGAAATGTTGTTTTTTTTCCAGAAAACAAAACTATATATTACTAGGATCACAAACTTAGCCCATTTATGTTCTGTCACAAACACAAGTAACATAGTATTTAAGAAAAAGTCTTACCTTGTTTTAAGAATATTCAGAAACTGCAAAATTTCTGAAAACTGTATCAGTCTAAGGGCTCTTAGAAATCTTAAACCTGCAGGGGGAAAAAAAAAAAAAACTTTAGTAAAGGATAATTCACATTATAACAACAGTGATCAATTAAATCAGCATAGGTAGCATACAATATATGAATAATACCTTTGAAATGTTCTTCCATACTTAATGGTTCCAAGATCCTTACCAGGTCTTTTTCAAATTATTTTAAACGTATTTCCTTAATAGCTGAAGTATCCTACCAGAAAGCCCTAGTTTATGTAGGAAGCCGTGGGAGGAGACATACAGGCTGAAAGCTAAGGGGAAAAAAACCTCACTGAGGTTCTGCTGGTACTTTTAGTGCACATGTCCTTCTCTTCCAGGCTGTCAAAGTCACATACAGATTTGAAACTCCTCAGTCCTCCAATCTCCCACGTTGCTTAGTGAAAAGTAAGAGATTATGGACAACAGATCTGATAACCTGGATAAAGTAGACTCTGTATATGCCTGATTAAATTGATACATCTTAATGACGTAAAAATTTTATTGCAATAATGCTCCCTATCTCCACCCTAATTTCAAAAAACTCAAGCAGGAGAACAGAGAAATAACACAATCTATCTTAAAAATGACAATTACCATCAGACTATAACTATAAGAAAAGATTACACTTCGGCTATTGAAAAAAGAACTAGTGTTACAAAGAAATAGCATTTTTGTGTTGAAACAAGGTTGCATGCATAGAAACAGACAGTGAGATATAACAGAGAGTGTGCGCAAGAGAAAATATTATAGAAGATTAAAGGCTTAAATTATTAAGAGACTTATGCTGATAGTAAATAATTTCGCTGCAGATCTTTGGCATATGAATAGGAGTACGTTGTGTATAATATACATGCACAGCTTATAAAGTTAAGGCTTTGAGGTTAATTTTTAGGAGACAGTACAGCCAGGAGTTACATAAAAGTTGTGTATCATGGTATTGCAACTGTTGCAGTTAGGTCCAAGGCAGGTTCTTCTACACATCCTCTTTATTGACATTTATTTTACTCAAACCCAGTGCTATAAACTACTTTGTATCTCCAGAAGCTTAAGGTAAGACTGGTCCTGGCAAACATACTTCACAACTTTTATCATCTCAGTGGAGTTGAGAGGTTCCCCTCAAGAGCAAGGATGCATGTGGTGAGACGTGTTTAAATGAAGGCTTTATTTCTGCAGTATTCTTGGAAAGTTGTTAAATAACATTTTTACTCTTGCTAAGGCTCATAACTAGCCTCGTTAAATAGCCTTAACAAAATAGTCAATCACTCCTGTCTATTACATGGAAATAAATTTTCTTTTTAATTACTATGGGGAAGATTAATCACAAGTTGAAAACTAGATTTGGAGATCTAAATGAAAAGCAATAAAATGATGTGTAATAATTATAAACTTCAGATCCATTTGCAATTAGAGGTTGATTATTTTGGATCATAGTGCTGAAATAGGGAGACGTATGTCCCTCTGCTCCACTTGCAGCGGTTCCCACAGTTGCTATTCCTATCCAAAGACACGTGAGCTAGACAGCGATGGAGATGATCTTTACCAGCAACCCTAACTTTCTCAGCTCTGTTCCATCCAGCTGCCTCCCTCACTCAGCTCTCCAGGAACTTTTTGAAAAAGGGCTGGTGGGCAAAAAATCCTTCCTTTCAAATGCTTTGCATTGCATCTGAAGTTAGTAAGATGGCTGAGTTATCCATTGCAATGTTCCCAAAAGAAGCCTGAGAAACATCAAAGTTAGAAATAAAACCTCTGTCTCCCACCTTTGACAATGCTTAGGATAGATTTTAGTTGCCAAGACATCAGATGATAGAATGTAAAGACCATGGCTTCAATGTATTTTTTGTGAAAGAAGAAAATCACTATGGATTAAGCTTTGCATTTGCAGCAGCCTACACTATTTTAAAGAATTCCCCTCAGAGAACAGATTTTTTTTAAAAAAAAAAAAAAAAGAACCAAGAACAAAAAGAAGTGGAGAGTTTACTTCAACAGTTTACTTGAACTACAAATAGAAGTGGCTTGTAATTGTAAAAGGTTAAAATCACCTTGTAACTTCTATATCTTGTCTAGGACATTGCTTCTGGGTCTGTTTTATAGCTAAAGAAATTATTACACAGAAAGGATCAAATTTCGGTCTTCAGAAACCTCAGTATATTTTACCTACTTTCTATGGTTTAACTATGAAGAAGAAAAAAGAAATGAAAACCACAGTTTTCCCTATCATGACAGCAAATTAATCCTTTCTAGTATTCTACACTTTGAAAGATCCAAACAGATCTGCTATTAGATACCTATACATATTTTTATAGAATAACAGAATAATTTGACTTAGATAAAAATCTTCTAGTCCAACCCTCTCTACAGTGAGCAGGGACAGCTTCAGCTACATCAGGTTGCTCAGAGTCCCTGAATGCTTTCAGAGACAGAGCAATCTAAAACCTCTTGGGCCAACCTGTTCCAGTGTTTCACTGCCTTCATTGTAAATAATTTCTTCCTTATATTTAGTCTAAATTTACCCTCTTCTGCTTTAAAACCAACATCCCTTGTTTTATTGCAAGAGGCCCTGCTAAAATGTTTGTCTCCATCTTTCTTATAAGCCTCCTTCAAGCAATGAAAGGCTGCAATAAGGTCTCCAGAGTCAGACAGAACTGCAGGCGGGGTCTCACCAGAGCAGAGCAGAGGGGCAGAATCACCTCTCTTGACCTGCTGGCCACACTTCTTTTGATGTGGCCCAGCATACAGTTGACTTTCTGCACTGTAAGCGCACACTGCCGATCCATGTCCAGCTTTTCATCGAACAGTAACTCTGCAGGGCTGCTCTCAATACCTTCACCCCTAGCCTGTATTGATACTGGGGCTTGCCCTGACCCATATGCAGGACCTTGCACTTGGCCCTCTTGAACCTCAGGATGTTCACATAGGCCGTCTTCTCGAACTTGTCCAGGTCCTTCTCGATAGCATTCCAGCCCTCTGACAGGTCAACTGCACCACTCAGCTTGTTGCTGCCTTCAAACTTCCTGACACTGTACTCGATCTCACTGTCTATGTCATTGATGGAGATATTAAACAGTACTGGTCCCAGTACGAACCCATAAGGGATACCACTTGACACCAATCTCAATCTGAATGCTGAGCCATTGAACTTCTGTATGTGACCATCCACCCAAGTCCTCAGACACCAAACAGTTCACCCATCAAATCCATATCTCTCCAATTTAGAGAGAAGGATGGGGGGAGGGAGGGGGAGAGCATGTCAAAGTCGTTACAGAAGCCCAAACAGATGACATCCATTGCTCTTT
>NW_009723568.1:24325-69650 GCF_000703405.1 Apaloderma vittatum | reverse complement strand
TTTCCCTGTCCATTGATGACTTCACTCCATTGTAGAAGGCCACTAGGCTGGGTCAGGCAGCACTTGCCCTTGGTGAAGCTATGCTAGTGGTGTCAACCTCCCTGTCCTCTACGTGCCTCAGCATAGCTTCTAGGATTTTCCTGGGCACAAAAGTGAGGCTGACAGGTAAGTAGTTCCCAGGGTCCTCCTTTCTACCTTTTTAAAACTGGGTGACGTTTCCCTTTTTCCAGTCACCAGGGCCTTCACCTCACTGCCAAGAGATGGGTATTTCAGAATAGTGTAAAAGAGAACTCTGAAAAGTGATCTGAACAAAACACATAAAAGGACTAGGCAATGTCAGGGCTGCAGCTGATAGGTTTGAGCAATCTTGTTTCCAGGTGCTCACAGTACCTTGGTCTCAGGGGCTGAGCACACAAGCATCAGTTAGTTCAGTGTTTGCAAGTGAAACCCACTATGCCTGCAGTGTTTACTCCCCATAACACTATGAATAAAAAAAGTCAGTCAGTCAAAGCAAATTTTACATAGTAGGGTCAAATGTCACTGTACAATGCACCAGCATGTAAACCTCCCCAGTAGGCTACACAAGGCAAAGATTTTGTGTGGCAACATCCCCTACCAAGACCTGAACTGAAACAAGAGAGAAAGGGCAATTCCCATTCTTGAATAGTTTCTGTAAAGCTTGACTGTGAAAGCTGTAAGAGGAGCTGTCTTTAAATGAATCTGTTTAGCACTCTAAAACATTTAATAGCACTCACTGCTTGACCCTCTAGGAAATTATGTACATTTTGAAAGACTGCAGCTAATTCAGGGGCTTCATCCTTATTCTTCACATAGACTGCAAAAAACTGCTGGTAAGAATAAACCGTAAGCATAAAACTCAGATGAAATGAGCTTGTACCTAAACATATGATTATTTATATCATCTTGAACTCAGCAAGAGGATGATCAACCAACTAAATAGTTCCCACAGGACAAGTCCGCAGAACATTTTGTTCTGGTGCTGGTATTAATGATACGCAGAAGTGAGCTTGCAATCATACATGCATCCATAGACTGATGACACAGTAATCCTCACAGCAATAACTTCACTGCAATGAGCAGCTGTTAAACTAAAAATGGCCTAAATTATTCAGTAGGTAGCTTGCTATGTATCCACACAAGATCAAAATTAAACTAAGTTAAATTAAAAAGATTTTGATGAGTCTAACTCGAGAGTAATTATTGACAAAGTGTAAAAAATAGCTTGTCTTTGAAAACTAATCACATGTAATCAGTAACACAATGGCCCATGATAATCTCTCTCACCGTTTAAAAATCAAATTTGACTCACAATTATGATATCTCTTTCAAGCCCGTTAACTCATCAAGAATAGAAATTCCTGGGTTTGTTTATGCATCAAGAATAGTAAGCAAAATTCTGTAACAGAAGCACTAACAAAAATTCCCATATTCCCAAAGCTGTCTCAGCTACATATACAGATGCGTATCTGTGTCTTTCCTTGGTAATATTTGGGAACAACAATTTCTTTTAATGCGACACAGCTACAAAACAGTTTTACATTTAAACAATTAAATCAGTAGTTGAGATGCGGCAAGTTTCTTACGTATTACAGCAAAGCCTATTCTAATTTTGCACATTGCACAGGATCCTGCCTTCTAAAATTAATCACAAAACACTAGATGGAATGCTCAGGAAGTACCTCCTGTTTTGTCTTTATCATATCACTCACCTTTTCCTTGGCAAATTTCAGTTTTATATAGGAATTTTCTGATTGGTTTTTTTTCAGCTGCAATGCCCAGGATAAAGCTAAGTAATTTATAGATTTCTAGACCAGAAAAAAACTTTCATGACTACCAAACCAGGTTCCTTTAACAGTAAGAGACAAAGAGTTTTAGTCAATAGTTTCTGCCTGCAGTACAATAATTTAAGTCGTAGGTGTGATGATTGAAATGAACCTCCAAGTATACCACAGGATTATTTTCTTACTGTGAAAATATTTGGTTAGCTATCTGTGTTGACTGTACAGTTAATAGATCATTTTCAAAGTACACTGACGATGTACAGTATGTGTGTAATACGTTCTGTTATTTTTACTAGGTAATTTCCTGGGTAACATGTAGTGTCATTTTATTTCAGATTCTGAATCTACAACCCGGAATCTGTAGAAAAACAAAGCAAAACAAAAACCCAGGAACCCCACCAGACTCACACAGATCAGATGCCTACATTTTGAAATTCTACATGCTGAATTTAGATATAAAAATTTGACACATCCACACCTTTAAAGCCAATTAAGAAGGATGTCAATGAGAGCAGCCAAATCCTTTCTAAAAAACAGTCTTAAATACTACATAATTCAATTATCTGTACAATAGGAAACCATATACTCTCTTGAAACACTGGCAAGATATAGACTCCAACAGCATTCTATTTATTCATTTCAGTACCTATTTGTTCACTTCCGTAAGGTGAGATGAAAATACTCTCCAGCTATCGCCTTTGGACTTCTTACTAAGGGCTCAGTAAAATGCATGTTTTAAACAAGAACAGTGATATAAACATGACCAATAAACTATGTGCCAGTAGCAATAAAATTACAGTAGAATTTTTTTTCTATAAAATTTACAGCAAAACAAACAATATTATTTTAAGTTTTGTTTGACTTTACAGTCTTAAAGGTGCTGAAACATGGTATTTCTTTGCCTGTCAGACAGTTTTGAGTTTCTCTGCTGAACTGATGCTTTCCACCACATTAATATACAGCAGCAATCAGGACTACCCATAGGTTACAAATCTCCCAGAAAAGTAAAGTTATGATTTCATAACTATAAAGGGGAAAAAGAGGAAATCATGATAACTAAACTTACTTGCTTTTAATGAGATTCTAAAAATCTGAAACAGGAATTGGGATATTTCTTCATTTAACATGAGAAATCAATATACGAGAACAGCATCAAACATTACATTATTTCTCATCATAATCCCTTTCTTATTTCCATTTGTTGCATTTTCTTCCTTATTGACAATAGAATATCCAAAATATTGGTATAAGGATTCAATATACCATTTCTATTCCTGACAAGCCATTCGCTCATTCATCGGAATGGTATCTTCACCAAATCTGTCAATGGCCTGTATTTCATTAAGACCGTATGGTTTACTGAAGACTGAACAAACCAGAAGCCATATTTAGGAAATCAGATCCTTTTCTGAGACACAATTAATAGAGGGGTAACTGTTAGGATGCAAAACAATCCTAACCTGAATGCCTTCACACAGGGAAGCAGAGCAACTTGAGATTTCACTCCTTATAGAGAGGTTTGAAAGCTCAAATAATAAGACCGAAAGAAATAGCATGGGAGGAAAAGAATCTGCCATTCCTTGGAAACAAAACACCAAAATTATTTTTACACATTTGCTTGCCTTTGTTATACAAGCGTGTAAGCAGGAAAAACAGTTCACAGCATGGGAAAAATCAATACCCTATGACCCAGGACAGTAAAACTGCATCAAGTTCCAAATCTACACAGTAGACTGTAAACTAATTGTTTTCAAACAATGCCGTATCAATGACCTGTTAACAAGTCATTGCACATCTTTAACTTTCTTTTACACCCATTAAAGTAATGACAGCAGTTTTAAAAATAATTTCTTAATAACTCCACCATTGCAGAATATTACACGCCATCCTTCAATAAAGACAGGATTACTTGCTTCTAGGTGAACACTGAATGCCTTTGATGAGGGAGATATGAGTGCACTACAGCATGTGAGTTTGGGAAGGAATTTTTCCTATAAAGCAACTGAAACACTGTAGATTTTTTTATATCATAAAATTAAATATAATGTATTTTTCAGATGAGAATAACACTACCATCAGAGACAGAATCACAAACTAAAGTTCTGAAGAAAAAGTTTAGAGTTGGACCTTACCCCAGTATGAGCCGACCCTATAACAAGACACCAAGGAGCTGCGAAAAGTATGTTGTTCTTCCTTTTCAGGGATATTATGTCCAGCTTTGACACGATATCCATTTGGGAACAATTCTCCAAGAGATTTTTTACGCCTTCTAGTACTTTTATAAGTTTCCGTACGCGTGCCCCCAGAAGGGTTGTGGTAGACTAAAATCTTGCTGGGAATCATGACTGTGTATCTTCAGCTTCAGGAGCACTGCCTGTAATTACTGTGGTCCAGGCTTCAGTCACAGCATCCACTAATAGCGAAGACAGCAATATATTTACCCTTCGTTTTGCTAATTCAGTGTCAACACGGAGAGGCAGCTCAGGGTTCTTTCTTTAAAACAACTTCTCTTTCGAAGCAGATTTATTTAACTGGGCACACGATAATGCAAAATTCATCTTTACATGTTGTTACCAAAAGATAATCTAGTCCATTGCTGTTAGCACGAAACAAACAAAATTCAAATACAAAACTCAGCCTCACAAAAGAGACTAAGAGCATCACAAACTGGATGTACAAAACAAATCACAGAAGCAGGCAGGGCAGATGTTCCACTGATCCATGATGTATTAAAGCTTAAAACCCATCTTCTATCCGGATATTACCACATAAGCTTCTTTCAGATCCACCAAAGAACCACACCCATCAATCCAAACCCCATAAACTTGATGCTGTTCACTTAGAATGAACAGGTACTCTCAAAGAATAAAATTCTTGTCATTCAAGTAAATAATAGGAATTGCTTCCTGTGTATTATTTTCTTTGGCAACTTTACATATCTGTCTTCCGGTTAAAGCTATTATGCAGAAGGCAGAGCTCACATAATCAGTCAACTCTTACAGGATTTATCCCAGATGAAATAAAAAAAAACTCAAACCACAAAAACCCAAAACAAATAAAACAAAACCCTTCATCTAATCCCAGTTAATGACTGCTACATTACTGAAGGGAAAAAAAACAATTTAGCCATCAAACAAGTGCACGTAGAGAGCATTAGTTCTCTCAAGCAGACTCACTCTGTGAATGTGATTCAGATCAAACGAAAGTGGATTTCTCTTCAGTCAGCTACTATCTCATTCAGTCAGAAAAAGCTCTTTAAAATAAATTGTAAATGCAAGATACTACCTTCCATGATACATTACATGCTATGCTTTTTTAACCAACTCTCATGCTAAAAGCTGTCTTAATTTTGAGGAATGTGGTTATCATTCCTAATTGTTTGGTCCCCAGAGGATCCTCGAAGATGTATATGCCAAGAATACATCAATGCCATCTGGAGTACAATGCAAAGCAGACACAAAATACACTTCCCCATGTGCTTTTAGGAAATGCACAGGATCTCAAAGCATTTTGGAAATGCTATGAAAGGGTGATAATGCCAAATACAGAAAACGGAAGAACACTACATACAAATTTCAAAATTCAAGTAATATGTAGTAATTGGAATCAGAGGCAAACCACTTCTGTGTCTCCTTTAAACCTTGTAACCTTTACACTATGCTTTTACAAGCAACCTGGTCATGTGCCCACAGGCCACAATAGCAGAGCTCACTGAGTCTAGTGGGAATAGTTTTTCATTCTATCCATATGCATGCAGATATATATATAACGTATCTGTGAGCACCTGAATCACTCCTCTCAAGTTGGAGATTTGAACAAAGTGTTACTAATCACATCTTGCACAGCTCAAACTGAAAGAACATCCTACTTATTTTTTACCATATAAGGCACACTATTTTTCTTTCTTTTTGTATTTAATCTTGAATAGTATTATAATCTTGTTATTATCCAATTTTAAACCTATCATTAGTGTACTTTGTACTTAGCACAGCAAATGTTTGGGAGTAGAATCCATTTACCCTGCGAGTCTGGAACATCTCTAAAGGAAAACAATATCTAAGCAATAAGTAGTGAGAGATAAGCTGTTTAGTTTACATAACCTATATTTTGCTTTTAGAAATTTGTCAGTACTCCTTCAGTCCTCTCTGCTACCTGGCAGAGTCAGATTTTTATCAATTTTCTCCCTTTTCCTGTCAGTGCACTGCTAAACCTGTTGCATACATCAAAACCTGAAAATATTAATTAAATGATAAAAACTGGAAATAAATCTAAATTAAACTCATTCTAGAAGTAATAAAGATATGAATCTAAATTTTAGCAACAGGAGGATGGTGTTGTTCTGTGCCGAGAAGTACTATCCAGCATCACAGACACACACAAAGATGTTTGCAATATTTTCCTGTGCAGATGTTTCTGCTTCTCAATTGAATGGGTTTTTTTGTTTTAGAACTTGATTACACGAGACAGGTTATTGTTTTCAGTAAGAGTACAGTTCTCTACCATCTACATTATCTATCTATTACCCAACTACTTCTGTGCAACTGAGTGGAAGCTTGAAGACCAATTAAACTAATGAAGATGATGCAACCAGGAAAACAGCACTGTTTCCAGTGTTTCTGTACTTTTTCCTACCCCTGTAAAGGACACACTTGATAGTTTCCTGATCTGAGGTATTTAAACTTAAAACTCCTGAACTCTGTGTTACAGAAAGACTGGAGATGTGTGCAGTCTGCTCCAAAGTATTTATTCAAAACTAATCAGCATTTATTCTGTTCTAAAGAGCTCTAGGATGACTTGTTAAAACCCACTGTACCATCAATGTTTCTAAACATACAGAAAGTATGCTTTAACATGTATAAACTATGTTTTTAAACATTTAAAGTGAAGGTTTTTGTAATTTCAACAGAAGCATACCATTGCAGCATATCACTCTAGGACCCTCCCTGAACTTGTCATAAAAATGGACTGTTATACTCATGGAAGCATTGTTACAATTAAATGACAACTTGTTCTCAAAGTCCATCCAAATGTGAAATTATTGATCTCAGATACGCAGGAGAAGAAAAGTCTTGTCAGCATCTGATTTCCACTTTACCTTTGGCTACGCAGGAACTAGGTGCTTGAGACATCGTCTTGCAAGAAGGCAAGGGAAGAACAGATCTTTGGCATAGACAAACAATGTGTTGGGTAGAAGCAGGTATCAAATTATTGCCCTCTAAAGCACAGGTTAGACAGAGATGACTGATTTGCTGTGTTTTTGTAGGATATTATCTGCTTGCAGTTGTGCCCAAAAGCACAATCTAGAAAAAAAGTGAAACTCAAGGAAACATGCTGAGGAGAAACCTGCTGTAGAGAAAAACAATTTTGTTCTACTCAGCGACAAGTCTTTCCTTGAAAATTACTTTTTAATTTATTTTACAGCAAGTCAACGCAGAATGTTCTACGTTATCCTTCCTTTCTTCCAGGTTACTACTTCTGAATCCACAGCGTAAAACCCTTTGTTCTAAAGAATGTGTCTACAAGTTTTACAAACCTGTAAAATTTTTATTAGTTCTATTTCAAAAAGAGTAAAAGTATTACTCATGGGACGGGGGGGGGAACCCAACCCACTGTGTCTGCTTCAGCTATGTAGCATTGTCTATGGATTATGACAAAGCCAGAACAATCTAAGATTCACTCTGGCAAGAACTTAGTGCTCACTAATCTGACTAAACGATTTAGAAGGTAACTTTACAAGCCAAACCTGAGCTCCTGAAGAAATGTGTATGGTTGCACCATTTATCTATTTTTTTATCTCCCAGACTCAAAGTGTTAAGATATTAAACCATTTTCAGAAAGCTTGGCCCTAGCAGTAACAAAAACAGTCACCAGATATGTGCTGCTTTATACCACTTCAGGCACCGACGGTGCCATATTCCATCAGGCGAGCCAACATACATCCGGTAGTGAACGAATAGTAGATCTTTACATATAACCAGTGTATTATCTTATAAGCATCATATTTTACAAAGGAACTATTATCCCACCAAACTGATGATGGTGCCATTTTTAACGAAAGACTGAACACATGAAGGGGAAGGATAAACAATATCCATAGTTACACCATGGAAACAAAGAGCTAAGGAGAAAAGGAATTCAGTAATCTTTCATTTTTATATTTCTTTTTAACTTACAGTTACGTAATCCTTTCTAGATACTGAAGTCCATATTCAAAGAGAACATAAAATATGCCTTATTAATTTTTTTTATTTTTGGAGAATAAATTAATTGGACACTTTGCTGATGATGCTACTAAAATCAAGACAACCCTTGAAATAAGAGGTTACACCTCAGCAAGCTACCCTTGCAGAGGTGACACTGAAGGTTGGAGCTTGGGGCTTGTTTTTTAAAGTGACCATTACAACTCAATACAAAGCAGTTTGACTTCCTGAAGCATGACAAGTTAAAAACTTGTATAATTTTCCCTGGCAGTCATCAGGAACAAATTGCACTAAAATCAGGAATATGCTATTCTGAGAGGCTGTAACCATGGGGCAGGACAAATGATAAGAACAAAGGCGAAGGACGGACAAAGGCCAGATCTAAAGCCTGACTCATGCTGCAGGACTTGGGTTTAAAAAAAGACTTGTAATTCTGCCTGTCTTTGCTCCAGTGAGTCACAAGGCACAGGCGATAACTGCCAAAGAAACAACGAGCATGCTAGGATATAAGACTTGAAAAGGAGTCTAATATTTCACTTCTAATGAACTTGTATGATATAACGCATCCTAGCCATTGAACCTTCTTTAACTTTTGAATTGCAGAAAGAAAATATTTAAAGAATAGATATAAGCAGATACACAGATACATTAATTATGAACCGGTTATGAAAATGATACATCACAATATTCTGTATGTGATTATGATCCACATGCCAGAAAAAAAAATTATTCCCTTTTCTGACCAGATGAAAATTTCACAAAAATATTTATGCCTGTCCAAGAGAAGCAATGCCTCTTTACTTATTGCACGGAACAACTCCTTGCACATGATTAATCTTTTTACTGTAACAATAACAAACAGAATATTTCATACCAGCTGTCAAATTAAGAAATTAGGCATGAAATTTCACAGAAATCAAAGATTATGGTGTTTAAACTCCTTTTGAAAATATAACTGTCATGTAGGTTGATACATTACTTATTAGCATCCCAAATGTCAACCCACGCCAGTTCTAGAAAATAATCTTCACCTATTCAGCATTGTATCATGTTTAAATACAAAGTCCAAGAACTGCAAGTGTCAATTCAGCACTAAGGCTGAATAAAAAATAAGTCCAGTAAAGGAAGTAGTACTTAAAACTCATCTCCTCATGTCAGACAGGAAATTTATCTGTGACCTGCCTACCAAGAAGCAAATTCTCAGGGAGATTTAAGTGCACACAAGTACTTGAACTGATGGGCCAACATTATCAAATCACTAAAAACATACAGGGAAAAATTCTATGCACTAGCAGAGTGGATTAGAACCAGTGCCTAGAAAAGTAGGTGTCTAACGTTTTCCTAGAAGATGCTATTCCTCCAAATCTGTGTATCATTTGCTGTTTTCCACTATATGCAACACATTTCTTATATCATCTACCCTGCATGGAACTGTGCATCTCTTTTTTTTTGGATAAATTTCAAAAGTAGAGTATGCATGAGAGAATATAAATTAACTTATCTTAGTTTATTTTCATTTTTCAGATGTTTCTGCTTTTACTGTGCTGATATGCACACTCTGTCCACAATAGGAAGGAAAGCAACACAGTACAGAAGAATCCAAACTCTGTGTTAATAGGGAATTTATTAGAAAAGCTGAGATCACACTATTTTCTTTACAAATAATCCTATCTCATCTGAATTTATACTTGCAATATTCTAGAGACTCAGATATTCATTGATTGCCACACCACCACGACATATATTGCCTGCCAACTAAGCACTATAAAACCAACTTTTTCTTATGTTCGCATTGTCCTAACATTTATCTAGCCATTACTAAACACTTTGTTAATTATGCTTTCATAAATATTTCATTTTTAATTAAGTAAATTATATAAAAATATATATAAATGGTACATCTACAATAGAAATTTTTGTATTATTATATTTATTTCATTACATGCACAATTAATCAACTAAGTCCATAATTATAAAGTGAACTTGTAAATAATATTGTATCTACTACCTACAGCAGCCTTTACAGAATAGATCATTGGTAAGAATCCCCAATGGTTTAGATTTCATTACTAGCTATGGAAGTTGGATGTTGAATATGAAAGGGTTGCAAAGGTTGAATTTTGAAAAAAGAATAAATACAAAGGTTGTGAAAGGCATTCAAATCATATTAGCATTCTTTATTTATCCCACTGTGATTATTTCTTCTTCTCTCATAAGGCTGAAGAGTTATTATATCCTTAAACTTCACTGGATCATCTGACTTACCTCACAGAAAAGCATCCCACATCAGAATTAAGTAAAAGTGGGCAAGCTGATAAAATGTGAAAATAATACTCACTCTGACATCAGCACACAGTGCCAATGCCATGCTTGGCCACTAACATTACAGCTAGCTCATAGTAATAAAAGACCTCTCTGCCAGGCTATGGAGGTGTGTATCCACACCCCCTAAGTCTAGCATCAGCTGAAATTATTGTACATCTTCAAGCATATGACAATCTGAATGACTAAGGGGCTGCAGTGTGGAAGAATGAGTTTGGCTTTAACTGCTGGATGCACAGTGGTTGGAACATGAGCACACCTGTACACAAAAACTCCTACAGGTTTGACGGGGAGTGTTCCTCACAGTAAGAGGTTGATCAAAAGAAAACATAACCAGTAATTAGGAAGACAATAAAAGTAACAGGTAATTAAGTGGGAGAGTAACTAGGTGATAATGAAGAAATAACCAGTGGAGAGTTTGGAATAGCTTGGAAATCTCATAATGTAGTAAACAAAACCAATTTTTTCTCTCGGTTCTCTTTGCTTACAAGGGACTACAACATTTTCCTTTGGATTATGCAGATTACTGTCTCCAGATAACCTGGTCTGAATGCAAAACCTCTCGAAATTGAACTCGATACTTAAGATACTACATGGCCTATTCTTTTCAGCTAAACGTCCACAGTGATGCTACAATATTATTATTTTAATAAAACCAGCACTCCTTGCAGGACAATGCTGAACAAAATACTGTGTACTTAGACTTGTCCCTAAACAGCACACTGTCATCTGTCTTACTTTATAAAAGCTGATTTAAAAACAAAGCAAAATAATTTCCCTGTATAAATCACCTACAACTAAAATAAGAACGTGGCCTTAGAAAAAAAAGTTTTATATACTAGAAGTTTTACTTCTGTAGAAAAACCACATTTTTCTAAGATTAAATGCTATTTTTAAATTGAAAGATATATTATTCTGGTTTTGATTTTTATCTGCCATCTGCTATATTTTTACTAGCAACAAACAAAAGATGTGATAAAGTCAAATGGGCTGTTTTTCCAATATTTCTGCTTTTGAGCTGAAGGAGCGGCTAGGGAGATTTCATAAGAAAGTCTGCTTCTGGCAAATGACTGTGCAATTTTGAAGACAAGATAAGCTTATATAGTTGGAACCTAAACACCAAGAAAATTCAAATTCTTGGCTTCATATCCCTTTATACATATCAAAGCGGAGAAGAAAGATCAGTAGATAGATTTAAAGTAAAATATTTCATAACTAACATAAACCTATTTAAAATTTGCAAATACAATGTACTGATTTTCTTGAAAATAATTAAAAAGTAAAACACCTGAATGAAAAAGGTGCACTCCAAAGTTTCATAGCTTATTTAACACTGCTCCATATTAAACATTCCATGAACAGAAGAAACTGCAGAAAGCAGCAGGGAGATCCAAAACCATGCACTTACAAGGAACAAGCAAATACTGCCCTCTGAGCATCACTAGTTTTACTGGCAAAGACTCACTGGCAAGCCATCAGGTAACTCTACTGCAGTGCAAGTAGTTATGGAGGTGTCAATAACTTCAGAGACACTTTGGTGATGCAGAGAAATATCCTTCCATTTACAGACTACACTTCATCTGATCTGTTTCTGGGTTTGTTTTCTTATTTGGAATTTGAGATAGTGATGACACTAAACACCGCTTAAGGCAATAACAAGGTCAACAAATTCTAAATGTCTGGGGATCAGCAGTGAATCCATAAAAACCATGCCTCATACACCGCACAGCACACTAAACAACTGGTGCTGAATTAGTAAGACCTAAATGGACATCTCAGTACGTTTAATACAGTGCTCAGGTGACAAGAGATCCTTTAAGCTGTGTTACAGAAGTTAAATACTTAGAAATACAAAAGGAGCTAGAAATTATAAAACTTATGTTTAAGTTACCAGAATATAAACTCTTATGTTCTAGGTATAAGGACTTGTGGCTTGGGGCTTACGCAGATATTAATTATATTACTTACAAAGTATAAGTGTAAATAACAAGCATTGAAAATTCGAAGTCGAGAAGATCATACTCTGCAGCAACATTACTCAGATTCAGTGGATTAAAAAAACAGTTGCCAAGAAATCAGTGAAAGAAAGTATTGGGGGAAAAACTACTGGATAACGTAGAGATTGAATGCCT
Organism: Apaloderma vittatum; assembly: GCF_000703405.1. Taxonomy (NCBI): domain Eukaryota; kingdom Metazoa; phylum Chordata; class Aves; order Trogoniformes; family Trogonidae; genus Apaloderma; species Apaloderma vittatum. The sequence continues at coordinate 57,194 of NW_009723568.1, read as the reverse complement.
CCATGGCACCATACAGGTTAACATGCTACCTTGAAGCCAAGACATGAAAATTTATTTTCAACTGTTCTTCAAGATGGCTTTTGAAGATACGAAACAGTTAGTTAAATAAAAAATTAATCTTATCTCTCATATTACCATTCAGGAAAGCATGCAGATTAGTTATACACTGTAGGTAGTTCAGGAAAAATTTGGAAAGCATCTGCAACGATCCTTTTGGTCATTACAAGTAGCAATTTTAAATGCCCCTCATGTAAAGGAATACAAATGCCAGAAGACAGCGTAAGTGAATTATGGTTTCCCCAAGGAGTTTGAAAGGGTTTTCTTCTTCTAGAATATTACTCTGCATTCTATCAAAGACAAAATTGTACAGTTTGAGTAACCTTCATTTGAGCAGAAGGGACTTAATCATAGAGTCTGAAAGACCACTGAAACCATGAGAGAAGTTAAACTGATACAAAGCAGGATAAAAAGAAAACATTATTTTGTTCACTTAATATCTGGATACTGAGAATATATTTTGAATAGACAGGAACGGATGGGGAGAGAAGGAAACTACTTAATATTTTATGAAAAAAAATGAAAAATGTTTGGCTATTAAAAAGAATTACAGTGACTTGGTTTTCATCGTAAATCTCATATAATTGATATTACCATCTTACTACTATGCTCGAGAAAATATGACCAAACAAAATATGAGTGAAAAAGTTAAAAACAGTTATTATAAACTTAGTATTTAGTATTCCTTCTATACCTAAAAGATATTCTGTGTTTCTGAATCACTAAATTTGGCAGAAAATAACCATAAACTTTTATGGATCAATGTCCAGAAAAAACATGAAATAGAACATTAACCAATGATAACAGGAATATCAGAGGTTGTAAAGTCTAGTTGCTTATGTTCCTTTATATAACACATGTGGGAAAAAGTTGGGCTTACACCAAAGAAATGTCTACCTGAAAAACATACGCTGAAAAAAATGAATATACCTTTAGAAGTTCTAAATATGGTAACCACAAAAAAATACCAAGACTCCTTCATTGAAGGAAGGTCTGTCTTGATGACTTTATCTTGGCAGACAAGAAAAAAGTGTTTATGCAATTCCAGCGTAGGTTTTTTAAATGAAAATACCAATTATATTTATTGTTCATGAAAAAACAACCACCCACAAGAAATTTAATGTAGTAATACATATTTTGTGGTTTAAAACATTAAATTTAAAAAAGAAGAAACAGTTTATGAACTATGTTAACTGACTACAGACATTGCATTGAAGAAAAAGATATTTCAATTGTAGTATTCTATTACTAGCAGCATTTCGGTAATAATGAAGATATTTTATTTTGTTACTGAGAAAATGCCAATTGTACTTATGGTATACTTGCCTTCCTAACATAATAAACACATCCATTAAGCCACATATTTTCAAGTCATTGTATCTGGGTAACTCGCATCCAGTAGTTTTAAAAACATAACTCTGCAGACTACTTAATGTCGGTTTTCAGTCAGTCTGGCACAAATAGTTTATAGAAGTTCCAGAAACCATTAAGAAAGTTAACATTATTTCCATATGTTTAAAATAAGTAACCATAGGCCTATTACTCAATCTCAGACAAAACAAAGAATTCTATTACAGAGTAACTACATAGTGAAGATAATTAGAAGGGCAGTAGCCAGTAGGTCACGAGAGGTCCTCCTGCCCCTCTACTCTGCCCTGGTGAGGCCACATCTGGAATATTGTGTCCAGTTCTGGGCCCCTCAGCTCAAGAGAGACAGGGAATTGCTTGAGAGAGTCCAGCGCAGAGCCACAGAGATGGTGAAGGGAGTGGAACGTCTCCCTTATGAGGAAAGGCTGGAAGAGCTGGGTCTCTTTAGCTGGGAGAAAAGGAGGCTGAGGGGTGACCTCATTAATGTTTATAAATACGTCCAGGGGGAGTGTCAGGAGAATGGACCCAGGATCTTCTCAGTGAAGTCCAATGACAGGACAAGGAGCAATGGGTTCAAGCTGGAACATGGAGGTTCCACAACAATATTAGAAAAAACTTTTTCACTGTTAGGGTGACAGAGCTGCCCAGGGAGGTTGTGGAGTCTCCTTCTCTGGAGACATTCAAAACCCACCTGGATGTGTTCCTGTGTGACCTACTGTAGGTGATCCTGCTCTGGCAGGGGGGCTGGACAAGATGATCTTTTGAGATCCCTTCCAACCCCTAACATTCTGTGATTCTGTGATTATATTCATGTATATATTTTAGAAAAACATCCTATCCATTAGCTTTTCCATTAAATGTCATATTTGAGTGATAAAGCTATAAATACCGATGTAATCTACTCTGCATTGTCAAGGCAGTCATTAAGTGGACAAAGAACCATTAAGTCTTGAATCTTGCATGTCTGCCTTGGGAGTTTTGTCAGGGATGTGTTCCTAACCTGAAGTTACTTAATACTTCTACTAATTCTGGAAGAAAAATAAAATCCATGCTAATAAAGTTAACCAATGATACTAGAGCATGGAATGCTTGATAATGAAGAGAACAAGCTAGTAACAAGCAGGGCTTTGGATCACATGTAAAGCAGGACGGCAACAAACCATATGCATTTACCTATAGATAACTATAAACTTAAGACTGGAATTTTTTACAGGTGCAACTGTACTCTTGCACCATCATTTTTTTCCTCTCAGAAGGACACAGTAGTCAAAGTAGTCTGGCCAGTCAGCCAGATAAACTAGGAAAGCTGTTACTAAAAGCAATATAAATGGTATCAGCTATGAAAGTAACTTGCAATAGCTCCTTAACATTCAGAAAGCATGACTATTTTGGTGCTAAGCCTGCCACTCATTCATGCAGGAAGACACCCACCCACCTATGGCAACTCCCTATCAGAGCAGAATATAAACCAGAATGAATTTAGGGTCAATTTTCTAGGTGTTGTTAAGTACCACTCGCAGACAGTGACAAGCTGGGAGCAGAGGATGATTTACATTTTCCAGTTTACTTTGAATTCAGAGTTGCAGGGAAGCAAGCACACAGTTTCTACGAATGTCAGCTAGATGACAGGAACTAATGATGTGAGACTAGTACTGTCCTTGGATTCCTCTGCTCTAGTGTCTTCTAGCTAACTTGTTTGACTAAACTAACTTGTTTGACTCAGTGGAGGAGAAGGAGTAGTATATTTTCACAATTGTGCTCAACAATATTTGTAAGAATTGATCATTAATATTATGACAAATACATATTAGTCACAAGATTATCTTTTGCTATTAATATTGTAACAACTCAAAATCCTGTTCTGAAGTATCACATCAATTGGTACCCTCTCAAAACATATGTGAAAACTGAATTAAGGTATCTAGAAACAAGCAAAAAAGTGTTATCTACAACATCATATAAAAGTGATACAGTCCATCCAATGACATATTACAGAAAAATCACCAGTCAGATATTCAGAACTACTTTAATTAAATTAATTCTGAAACTTGTTTGAAGTTTACCGAAAATGTTACTGCACAGAAAAGTAGTGCATATGCACATATATTAAAACACAATTCTCCTAGGAAATTTTACAGAATTCAGTTTCCACTATATAAAAAAATGAATTATTATGTAAGTAAAATGATACAAAGTGCTTTAAAACTGTATGAAGTACACTAGCTTTGTAGAAATACTGTAGAATTTGGATGAGTATTCAAAGTTTTTGCCAATAGATGGCAGAAACGCACAACATGTAACCAACAAAATCGTTGCAAATGATTGCAAGTCTAAGGCGCTAAGAAAGGGATAGCTTTGAGACCTGTGGATTCACCAAAAGACAGTAAGCGATCACAAAGTTTTGGAGCTCATAACTTCTCTCTCACATTTGTATCTATACAATTTAGCTATCAGAGCATTTCTTTGTATCAGTATAACTAAAGTACTGCTCTAAGTTCCATTAAAATAATGTTTTCCAAAAGAAATAAAGTGTTCTGCAGGTTGAAATATGGTTTCAGGCTGAACTGTTCCGTGGAGGTTATATCAAAAAAATCTACAAGGTATTGATAAAAAAGTTTTAATGTCACAGACTTTTAACTAAGGCTTCATCTTGAAGCACACTTCCAGGAATGTTTTTGGAATGCCAGGAGGCATTCACACCATCAGCTTAACTATATTAGTAAGATACACTGTTTTTTCTCCAAAGTCATCTATCTTTTTCCACAGAGGGAAACCAATTCCATTCTCTGACTCACAAAAAAACAGCTGAATGTCCATGGCAGATCCTGGAAACCCTCTTCTCAGACCAGGAATTGATATCAAGACCACACGCCTCATCCAAAATTAATCAAGATGTCTGTAATAGGACCTGGACAGAAGTTGAGCAAGAACTAGGAAAAACAATCCCTTCTTTTCCATAACTATGCTAATCACCACACAAAGAGATTTGTTCTCTATGCCGTGCATGCATCTATGCTTGCATCTATTGCCTGTCTTCTTTTCCCCACTGTAAATCTTGAATTATTTTCTGAAAAAAATAGCATGGTTTCAGCAGCAGCCTAGACTAAAAGGGATGTCAGGAAAGAAGAATGATAAAAAAATCTTCCTGATAATAGAATCTATTAAGAATCAAATAGTTTCTATCACTTGAAAATTTGTTAAGTAGAATAGATTAAGCACATCGTCAGGAAAAGGAAATGGATTGTTTAATAGATCTTTTCTATCTTTAACTTCTGTGATTCAGTAATACAAGACATCATCACATCCATGTATTAGGCTTTACTTAAATAACTGTAGCTCTGAAGCTGATTGTACCTCATTCACATGTCCTTGTAAATGTGAAGCCAAGACCATATTTTACATGTTTAATCTTCCTCTAACAATACCATCCTGTCAAGGTAATTTATTCCAATATAGCCTGCTCCTAAAATCAGTATTTCCTTTTTCATAAGCATATAAGTAGACAATAAAAGGCACTACAGTTACCTGAAGTGCCTTCACTATCAGAGAAGATACAATAATTTTTAGCTGGTGTGTGCAGTGTTTTTGCAAATCATTGCTGATTAAAACTGGAAGACGTTCATTTGTTGTAGGGGTTTCCAACTTGGCAGACTGCAAGCCATCCAAAGAAATAAAGATCTGAATCTGAAACTTAGCTATGATATTCAGATCATGACAATTTTATGTTAAGTCATTAAAAACTTTGTGTTTTAAGTTTTACCATGGCATTATTTCTCCCTTTGCAAGTTTTTTTGTTTTCATCCAACAACCTTTTGAACTCACCTTCACTTAGACTGTAAAGACAGTATCCAGACTCAGCAGTGCACTGAAATAATTTAGTTGAAATTAACTGTCAAAATTACCTGCAAAATCTCAAGAGCCAGAAACTCAACCATTTTTGTTATCATTCTTCCCTTAGGAAGACTCTGTCCACTCCACAGAAGTCCACACTTTGAAGCAGAGATTTGTCCTTCTATCACCACCAAAGTTTCTTGTAGAGTGTTACGTCAGAAATATTTATGATTTTATAAAGCACAGCTTTAGTTTATGTGTAAGTATGAACACAAATGTTACTGTTCCCAAAAAAGTCTTGAAAAAATGTCAAGGGGATCTGGATGCAAATGAACATCAGAAAAACACACTGATGTTTGTATCTGTACAGTTTTAGGTCAGACCATAAGAATTTTTATACCAACTGTCAAAGAAATGTATATCACTGAATTACAGATTCATGAAATATTCTCCCTTTCTCTACTCCTCCCCAATACTTCAATAATATGTAGATCATTCTGTCATGTGCCAGTGTATTCTACTCAAGTACTTCCTTTTCTTATGCTACCCTATGGTAGCAAAAATATGGAAGAAACCCTCTCTAAAACATTTATCAAACTAAAAAATTGATATTTTGCACGTTAAAGTGCTGATGTGCCTTTAACTGTACATTTGACAGTGAATAGCCTACCATCCCCAGAAACCTTTTGATGGAAAAATATGATCTGATCCATGTTGCATATTGAATTTTGTTTGCATATTGGAATCTAGGTGAAAGATTAGATTGAAAAGAACTTTATGAATGCTGATCCAAAATTTCATTCATATACAGCATTTTGAGATTCCAAAATACATTTTATGAATAACTGAATGCAAAAGAGCAGCAAGGAAAGTGCAAGGTTTTGCATACTAAGAGTTACAAAAAAGCTGAATGGTAGCATTTCTGAACTAGCATAAGAAAAGAAAAAACCATTTATTCCTCTGTAGTACAGTAAAAGAAAATACATTCAAACAATGTCCTCCTCTGCTATACTTCACATCTTTCCATGAACATTTAAGCTTCCAAAGACAAAGTTTATTTTCGATGTAAGTTAGCTTGGCTTTTTTAAATACTATTTAAATTGTGGGGTCCTACATTATTGTCAGTTAGCTAAACCAGGACAGTTCTTGTGAAGCTGGGAATGCGGAGAGCCACATTATGCTAACTTTCATTCTGTCTAGTACTTAGATTAACTCATCACAGCTGACTGACATGAATCTAGTGAATTAATAGATATAAAGAAAATTTTACATTGGTGTAACTGAAGGAGGTGGAAAATATAAGTAAAATGCTTAACTCTGCCTGCAAAATGACATAAATCTTGTAAAAACTACCCAAGAGAAGCTGCTAAATGGGAAAATCTTACATTATTACTGCTGGTACTGTCAGTTAGATCGCTGTGTCACCATGAGTCAGCCAATTGTGCAGTCACTTTCACAAGGGGATTAATCTCAAACAATTATCTCGTGCCTCATTTCCCAGTTTTTTTGAGAGTTTGCTATCTTCCTTCTCCGTGATTCTAGTTTTTGCTCTTAGAAAGCCTTCATCTCCAATGATTGCAATCGCAAAGCTCTGGGCAACTCTGATACGTCACATTCAAGTGTGAAAATACACCCCTTTCATTCGCATACTTCAAAGAATGTGCGACTGAGTTACAGCTAGTGAAATCAGCAGTTTTCCCCTAAGCATAAACTTGGGTTTCATTTATTTCTTTAATTGGAATTTCTGTCATAATACGGAACGGGATGACATTTTCTCCTCCAAAAAGCATTATTTAATTCTATATACACGACAGAAGCATGTGATGAAAACAGTAATCACAGAGGATTTGTAGTGGTCCCTTCTGGCTGTTTTACTGCTTTCTCCTCTAGCATACTAGTAACAACTGATGTATGTAGCATGAACTCTAACATGGTTATATTCTTTTCATACAGCAGTACTTAATAATTTTGGCATCTTTGCACTTCTGTAACAAGTTAAAAATATTATAATACTAGAAAAGATTCTCTGTTGTATTTTCCTTTCCATGTGAAACATCTGAGATAACCACTCTATACAGTTTGTAGTGACAAGGAGTGCCTCTATTCCTGGTGAAATGAACTGTGAAATTGTGAGAGTTCATATGTCACATAAAGACATGGCATTCACAGTGTGAGCTATTTTTAGGAAGTCTTCGCCGAATAACAACTCCCAAATTTTGACTTTCATTTTATTTACCTAGAGAGAATATGTCATTTGTGCAAGAAACTTCATATGCCACATTACTGGCATTTTTTAATTGATTTATTTTGTCTGCTCTGCTTCATTTTGTATTCCCTTTTACATGTGACATATTCTTTTCTAATGCATTCCTAGCGTTCCTACACAAACTGTAAAGTCCAGTAAGAGTCTAAACAAATCTTCCAAATCTGTTCTATCAGTGGATTTTAAATTTAGCTATACTGGCTCAAAATGCAAAGAAAATTTGTTGATTTCATTGTTGACGATGATTCATGGTGATCCAGTTCAGTGAATGAATGGTCTGGATCACCTGTTCAGGTTGTAAGCTGAGAGAATTACAAGAAATTCACTGTTTTACAAAAACAGCCTCACACAGTACTTCCAAGATGGAGTTCACCATCACTTAGCATAGGAGATTATATTATTGAATCAAGAACAAAAAGAACTCAGTAGAGTTTTTTCTAACATAACTCACCTGCCTGCTGAAACGGCAAATTCACTGCAGAAATAACATCGGTAACATTCTTCTGCTCACACGTTGCCACAAGATGAAGAAATTCTCCACCAAAATGCGCAAAGTTTACATACTTTTATAAAAGCTATTAAATGGAAAAGCTAGTTTACTTACCAAGCCAACTTCTGTTTAAATAGACTGACACAAACACTGGAGGGACCGTGAAGAAATCTACTACTGAGTTAACTTCTAGCCAAAACCATAGCTTGTCATTGGCTGCTATGAACTGAAAAAACAAAAGTGAGAGGGGATGGCAGAATCAGATTATGCTCTATGCTCCTGGTGATTGCAAGTATGTGCAATACTTTTCATTCCCATAAATTCCAAAGTTAGTGGAGAAGTAACCGATGATTTGAGTCAGCCCAGACAAACCAGCATACCCCACTGAAAACAAGTCTGAACTGTCCCTTGCTTGATAATCACATGGAGATTAAAATGACAGGTCTAACTAAAGAGATAGATCATTTATAGGATAAGTTGCAACACCTACACCAAAAAACATTGTATTGTAACAATGTATTAGTAATAAAAGTATAGGTAAGTGTAAAATATATCCAAGTATATCACCTTTATTCTAGCACACCAAACATGTTGATAGTAATCTCGCTATGTATTTGCTCCTCACAGGTTTCTAAACACATGACAGTTTACAAAGAGTCCCATTACCATCCTATCCAGAGGTAATCACCAGGATGACTCCTACAAGACCTAATTCAGGACTGCAACAGTCCTTCGAATTTTGCCACAGTTGAGGTATTTTTTCTCTTCTAAAAAATCAGCCTATGGAAACTGGCAAACTTAGATGCCAAGTACATCAGTTTGAACTTGCTTAAATAAAGTCAGACTACTATTCTCATTCAAGTAGTAACTAAAACATAGGCTTTATATAAATATGAAATATAAATGTAGAAATAAATATGTATGTCTAACAGAGCAGTTTTACTCATGTTAGTATCAAAATCTGGACTAACATACTTCAAAATAGTGCTTGTATTTTTGAATTACAGACAATATCCACTGTCTTTCTTCCAAATCAAATACTAGCACTCTCTGTAATCATTGACATCAAGAAGGTCGAAAACATACTCAAAAAGAACACAGACAACATAAGCAGCATTTGCCTCAGAGAAGACTCAAAATCAAAAGTAAATTGACATTTTGTTAGTCTCTTTTACTCAATATCAATGATCCAACTTGAAGACTGAACAAAAATATCCAGGTTTAGCAGAATCTTTCTATTCCCTTCTGTTGAATTTAGAAGTACAGAATATTTGGAACTAAAACCTTTTTAAGATGTCAGATCAGTACTTTCACAATCTGCAATATATGCTGTATCACCTACTGTAGGTGATCCTGCTCTGGCAGGAGGGCAGGACTAGATGATCTTTTGAGGTCCTTTCCAACCCCTAACATTCTGTGATCAGCATTTTATCTTTCAAGAGGGTATGGCCTTTAGGCTTTCAAAAAGGTTAAAGTGTGTTATTCAACAGAGAACACAATGTCTGTCGACTGTAAAGGCCACTCGTAATTTTCTGTGGAAGAATCTGAAAAATTATTCATTTAGGTAACTAATGACTGGTAAAAGTCTATTTTACTATAGAAGCAATCCTGCCATGCTTGGAGAGAGATTGTGCTCTGGAAGCACTAGCATAATTCTGTTGGTTCCAAAGAGGGATTACTTCCATACTTTTCATGTCTCTGCCAGACCCTATTGCCTGATTATTTGCTAATTTGTGCATATTTGGACTTAGTCTTCATCAGCAGTTTGCAGACTTCACTTCTGAGTTCTCACAGTTGGACACTAGCCACAAAAAAATTTTTAATTATATATGCGTGTTTGAACACAAATATCTTCTAGAACCGAAGATACAGTAATATTGACATGATTTTGAGTTGAAACATCATTTTGGTAAGAATAGATGGGGAAGGATTAGATTTTAAAATATTTCTTCAAATACTTTAATTTGCCAGTGAGAAAGGAGATACCTATCAGAAATAAACCCACTGAAATAGCCAAAGGTATGAGATGCTTACTACATAACTAGCAAATTCATTATGAATCCAATTCTTGCATCTTTTCCTCAGAAACTCTATTTAGTTCTGCAGGACTTCTTGGAGAACTGAAGTTACACCTCTATTGGCATTTTAACTTAGATAAGGGTGAATTCTTATCATCCCCACCTATCATACTTGAGTTTGCATCACAAAGCAGTTTTAGATAACACAAACATTTATTCTTGTTGAAGCTAAAACTGAAAAGGGTGTTCTAGCAGTGCATCTCAAATACTGTAACAGCTAAATTGTGTTCAGTCCACAGGACTAGAGTGGACTCCACAGTACTCTCCCTTCCAAATAACACAGAGTGTGGATATGAAGGTATTATCAACTCTGACTATACTCTCTGCTTTTTGACAATGTACCCCAAGATACTGCTTTGAGTAAGTAAGAGTGGCCGATATGTAATTTTAATTCTCCTGTAAGAACACACAACTTTATCACTAGCACAAAATTTAAAAACATTTGGATGATTCTAAAAAAATAATCTCTTACATCAAAAGTTAACGTATACTGCAGGCCTGGTGGACATCCTTAAGAATTAGGGGCTACTACACTGTACGCTTTTAAAATAGTTTGGAATGCACTCATAAGTGTGTAAATGCTGAAGGAATTTACCCAAAGGATACAGAGTGCACCTAAACCAGGTAATGAAATAACCTAGATTTGCAAAAAATGTTTTTACTAAATAATCAGAAATGGTTGGAAGTGAAATAGAAGGAACTCAATTACCATTGTGACATAGGAGCTCCTGTGATTTAGGAGCAAACTGGACAAAGGAAGATCAGGAGGCAATACCTGTATCAAATTTAAAGACCAGTGTGTCAGACTTTCTGCTCACATGAGCTTCTCCCTATAGTTCTGTTTGAGGCCTTTTCCCCCTCAGTTTTGCAATTAGCAACAAGCAATCGTAGTTTTCAAAGTGAATTTAAAGAGGGAAAAAAAAAACCACCCCAAAAAACCCCACCGACAGCTTGAATTACAAGCATTACTGGACCAAACTTTTAAAGGTGCTTACCTGTTTTGGACGTCCCAACTTTTAGATTCTGAAACTGCATTACTGGATTTTCAGAAAAAGGGTAAGTATATTCTAAGGATATACATTTCAGCCTGTTGACTAGTATATACAGCTTCTGCAAAGCATTCCTTTGCAGTCTGGGAAAGTGGGTGTGCATAAAACTGAAGACAGCAGCTCTACCAGCTGTTATCTCAACCTTCAACTGCCAAAGACATATCTAGCAGCAGAGGAACAGATTAAGTACTCACTAGTCTTGCTGAGGTAGTTCCCACTCCACTGAGAACATCAAAACTAGATTTGACGTCATTGACCAGAACTGAACTATGATATTCTTCACTTTCTATCACACAAGAACATTCTGGAACGTGGCTTAGGTTATAAACTACTAGTCTCGTTAGTGATCTTGGATACTTATTACTATTAACTAACTGCTCTCAATCAAATTCTTTGCTCGCGCATTTTAAAGGTTAGGTTAATTTTGTCTGGCTATTGTAAAGTCAGACTGTATTCAAAACCTCTCCCTATTGAAATAGCTGTATCGCCTCCCTAACCCATACTATCGAAGACACACTACTTACACGCAAGCCGAAGTAGAGTAGGAAGAACACATTGAAAGCCATGTCGATCTGTAATGTGAAATCTTTGTAGAAATTCTGGCAGGATTCTATTGGGCTATTTGAAAGAAAAAGAAATTGGAGTAAATCATCAGTATATGAATTTCTACTCTGGTGACTTTTTTATACATTTCATTGAAGACCTTGATTCAGAAATCACATTTCTGTTTTCCAGTCATTTACAAGATACAAGCAAGCATTTCAAATGAAGTTTTTCATTCATTCAGTTAGTCATTCATATCGTCTTTATATTGACCTGTTCAGGTAATACCTGAGAATTAACATGCAGATACGTTTAAGAAAGGACAAGCAGGAGAATACCTCAGGATTCCTTAACCCCACATTAACCCTTAAAGAACTGACTTCTTTCTATAGGAAATACACTTATGATACTGTAGGAACAAACCTAACAAGCACACAGTTACAGTGAAACATTACATGGTTTTAATTCATGTTATAAAACCTTTTAAAAAAAAAAGTAGTTGCTTAGGAATACATTACCCATTAGCAACCTGGGGTACTTAGTCTTGTAGAATCCCTTGTTTCTAAGAAGTTGGGTTTGGATTTATTTTTTTTCCTTTTTCTCACTTCTCTTTGGTGTATGGCTATTTAATGTACTTTATGTACAGTACTATGAACTGAGTAGAAAAGCAGCATAGCTCACTGGTAAAATTAAATAACAAAATAAATTGAGGAATTTGAAGCAGTACTCTAAGGGTTAATTTCTGCATGCAGCTTAATTAAAATACCTTTGTGTGTATCAGGCAGCCATTGCAAATTCTAGATTATATTATGCTTTATTTAACAGTGGGACAGGTCCAAAGCATACACTATACAAACTGGTACTTTATAGATATACTTTTATCTAAGGAAGGAAGTAACTCCCACAAGTATGATTAGTGATTTATTTGTGAGGTTTCTAAAATAGGTTGGAGAAGCCACAGAACAATGTTGAAGTCACAGACCAAAGAGAAAGTCATGTCCCAATATATGCTGATGTATATACTATATATCCATAATGTCCTGCCATATATACATATATATACACACATATATTGCAAATGATCATGTATTCATCCCAACTGTAATAAGGCAGAAAAATATAATGTAGATCACTTGATCATTTGGAGCCCTAGAAAACAACCTTTTAGGAAAGAATAAATTCTTTGGCTTCCCAAGTCAAATAAATCACTGAATGCGAACGTAATACCAGTTAGTATAGTGGTAGCTCTGCAAATATAATGCTAGACTGCTCAACAAGCAAGATTCTATGCGTTATGAATTTCAGTTACCTAATTTAAGGCATAAAGGAAATTACCTGGGCTACCAGGTCATTACACATGCAGCCAAATTTTACATTCCTTGTATACATTACAGGTCAAACAAGTTAAGTACAGCATGCCCTCTCCTGTCTTTAGATGCACGAATGTATACAGCAAAATTCTCCTTGATGTACAATAGCTTTATATTTTAAGAGGCTTCAGTGCTAAAGGAAATCATATTAAAATGCAAAGACATTGAAATTATGAAATGTTTCTGTTATAGTTGGAAAAAAATTTATTTACAAAAGCAGGCAGCAGGGAAGAGAAGCCAAATGTTAACATATAGGACGGAAGACAGGACCTCATACTCTGCAAATGTGGCTTTAGCCAAAAAACAGTGGATGTCATCTGAGAACTCAACAAGATAATTTTCTGTACGGCATTATTCAAAGCAAATGATTATGTCAAAATAAGGTAGGCTACACATCGAGTCACTATGCCCCCTACCAACAGAAATCACAGGAGTGAACAACCCTGCAACAACACAGAGGCTTAGACTCTTAATTCGAGGTTCAGTTCCTGTAAAAGCTGCTGAAATCCACTGAAGCTAATGGAATTGCACAGCTTTATAAACAGGCTAGAGAGAGCTTCAGAATCTTCCTTTCCACAGTTATTTGGTACTTGTCATGATTGTTAGATGAGGTCAGCTAATGCTGTAGTTAACAGCTGTACTTTCGTACCACTGCCCTTTATAAAAATCTACAAGAACTGACAAATTATTTAATGCATAATACATCTTCATATTGCTTGCATAACACTCAGCACAGTGGACCACAATCCTGATGTGGGACTTCTATTCACCTAATACCAGAATTACTACTTCTGCTGATCCTGTTCCTAAAGCATCTTTCATTTCAGAGATCATCTCTCTCTTTCAATTTTTAAGTTTTCCATTTCAAAGACAAACACAATGTCCTTCTTTTCTTTTAAATGAGGAATTTGTTCAAAAGATATGTCTAAAGAAGGCTAAAGAAATAATGGCTTTTAAATTTTCCAAATTAAATTTTCGTGCTATTCTTCAATTTGGACTTTTGTTTTCAGCAGCAGCTCTCATTTGGGCTGAAAGAAAAATATAGCCACTAAGCCTTATCATTGCACCATTCAGTCTGTCGCAGAAAGGAAGCCAATTTGAAACTCCTCTTTACATCAAGTTTCACAAAAATGGAAGTGCTATAGTTCTTCGAGTTCCAGACAGTAGCGTGCTGTGGTCTCCAGGACTAACAATATATTCCCTATTTTAAATTAAAATGATTTGTCCTACGGGATTTCACCCTTTTAGGTCAGCAAAGGTTTCACATTTGAGGGAGCCAAAAGACTGTTAAAAATGCTTTTACTACTCTTCCATTTAAACATGCTTCATCGTAAGTGTGGTTTCATGTATTTATACTACTAAACACCAGGAGAAACTACAGTAAAATCAATGGGATACCATAATACTAAAAATTAGAGGAAAGATTTAACATAACTGGATAAATATTACAGTAATGCCATAAGTAAATGCCATATTTATGTGCACTTTGAAGGAGCTCCTTTAATTTGTTACCCAAAAATTGAAAAAAAATCTGCTGTAGCAATGAAAATTAAAGTTATCATTTGCTGTAACTGTGTGTTCTGTGCTACAATTTAATTCAAAAATCACATCTAGAGAAACAGCAGTGGGCTTAGGTTGCCTAATCTGCACTAAAGACAGAACCTTATTTGATTTTTCAGGCAGGGACTACACTCTAATTCCCTTCCTTCCTCTCCTGCTCTTTAGACACTGTTGTTCATTTCTGTTTCACATTACCTCTATTTTTTTGTTCTGTTTACTATTATTGCATTTTTACAGCAACACTAATAGTTACAAAGCCCAGTTACACAGGTATCATAGGCATGAGCAAGAGTGAGCTCAAGAGCAGTTTCAAAACTATTCCAGTTTAACTTCACACAGATGGGGCAAAATTTTGACAAGGTGTTTGCAGCATCTTTAAATTATTTTCACAATCAACACTGCAGGCAAAATTTTACATGACACTTCTACCACAGCTGAACAAACGAATGACCCTCGTCACTTCAAGACAAAAGAATTTACTGCTGTGTAAGCTCTTTCTCACAAGTTTAGTTCATTTATTTATTTATTATTCTCATTTATTTCTGGTTCATTTGAAATGCTTCTAATGCATTTGAAATGATTCTGCTGGGATTATGTTTTGAATAGTCATAGAATGAGTTGGAGAAGGCAAAAAAATAGTATGCAGTTTAGGGTTTTCAAAATTTCTTGTTTCTGCAAGTATATTAATACAAAGCTTCCCACAAGAGAAGCCTTCATAGAATATTTCCAGGATTCTGAAATTGCAACAGAGTTGAAAATATCCTGAGTAATCTCCCCTGTATCATTTCATCTCTTGGTAGAAGCTGTAAAGCCCATTTCCAGCTCAGATCAAAGCCTTGGCATGACACATCCATCTATGTCACAGTGCAATCACTGCCATGATGACCACACAGATGGAAGAGGAAGCAATTCTATGTTCATTCAGACTTTGCAAACATAGTCAC
This sequence comes from Apaloderma vittatum, assembly GCF_000703405.1. Classification (NCBI taxonomy): domain Eukaryota; kingdom Metazoa; phylum Chordata; class Aves; order Trogoniformes; family Trogonidae; genus Apaloderma; species Apaloderma vittatum. Next base: position 41,641 of record NW_009723568.1, on the reverse strand, counting down.
ATCTATCGGAATGATTTTACACTAAAAGTCCCCCACAATAATGGGAAAGGTTGTGCACACTGAGTTCGGCACTTAAATAACTATCCAATATGCAATTTATAGCTCTATTCTTTCCTTGTAAGGATGTGGACTCTTGTACTTTTTGCACATCATGTCAGTCTGCTCTTAATGCTCTTCTACTTTTTTTTCCTTTCTTTTTAATGACAAAGCCTGCAAAGACGAAGGTGATGCCAATTCTATATGATTATACCTATGTATAATCATACACTAAAAAGCCAAAGGTTAATTCTGAGACATGGTCTAGTTATATTTTGCCAAGCATTTTGAAGACAGTAAGTTTCATGTAAAACATTCATAAACCACCAAAAATGAAAATTACTTCTACTTTAACTTCAGGGAAGTATTGATATAAATACCATTCCACAGCTGCTATATCTTTGGAACTTTAAGATATTGAAACTTTTAGAAATTCAGAAAATTGTCCTAATTTACAATTTAAATTTTTGGAAGCAATGTTGTCATCTGAATACTGGAGGAAAAAAATCCATTACTGAAATTAAATAAAATATTTTTAATTCTTAATATTAATTATATTAAATTTTTAAAAGTTGGAGCTAAACCCAACTCTAATTATTACAAATTTAATGTGCATGAGAAAGAAATACTACAAAATATCAGTAAGTTTTAAATTTCCTTCTCATGACAGTTTTTAGAGTGCACAATAGTTAATTATATGAAAAAAACAGTAAAACGTGCAGTTTCTATCAGAATGAATATCCATTGATGAAAATTATTTTCAAAAGCTGATTATAATTATGTATAGTAATACTGGTAGAGTCTGCTAAATATAACCAATGGAAATAATAACTGAGAGAAACTACTCAATATTTAGAAGCTCTTTAGTATCTTATAATTTGAAGACATTCCATCCACTTCTCATTTCCAAATTGAATAAAATGAGTATCTATGAATATGGGCATGTAAATATCCTTTGCTTATAAAACTGTCTATAGTGGTCTTTTTTTTCCAAATTATTTTGTTATTCTGAAAGATCCTCAGTAATATTGAATTCCCTCAAATTTATTTATATAACAAACCCATTTCTACAAAGTTGAGAGCAAAAATTAGGTGGGTACAAAGTTGATATGACAGTGTCCATACATACTCCTTTAATACATATTTTTAACAGGATGGAAAAAAAATGAAGGGGTTATTGTTTCACTTTTTATTTGTTGTTTCAGTGATGTAGTACTAAAGTAAAATTAAAGGAAAAGCCAGATGTATCATTTAGTAAAAGCAGTGTTCATTCAAAGCAGAGTAGTTTCTGTTACCTTAATTACAGTTTATTAGTACAGGTCAGAAGGGAATAAGCAGTTAAAAATCTTCTTTACTGAAATAGGCATGAACATACAGCAGAACTATAAACATGGATGCCTATCAAGTGTTAACCTAGTGAAACAAATAGCATAATTAAAATAAATCTGCAAGACTAAATTAGAATCAAACATATCAGAGAACGGTAAGAGAGGATAATTTTTTTTACTTGGAATATCTTTCATTTATTAACCAAATTAGTTGCACAGGAAGAAAAGAGAAAGTATTTTCTTGTAGTATGTGTGCTCATCTTCTAAATGCAAGATGTTTCGGGAAATGACTCAGTTTAGAAAGCCTTTCTTTGAGTCATAAGATCAATAAGCTCATTAATTTTTTGGTGCCAAATGTCTTCTAAATTACTTCACTCTCCCTTGACATGATCTGGTCTCTCACCAGTGAGGTGAAATCCATAAAACTCCATAGGATCATCACATCTCTAAGAGGAAGCAATATTTTGCTTCCTCTTAGAGATGTAATTTTCTAAGAACATTTTCTAAAAGGTGTTGTATACATAAAGCTAGTGAGTGAAGGAGGAACAAGTCCTTTTTCACTGAATTTTGTAGTTAGGACTTGATAGCCAAGGATGATGCTGTGACCATTTCCTGCACCTTCTTACCTTATCACTGATAAAGATACACTTAAATCCTTTCTGACTACTCAATCTCCTAAGTCTAAATCCTTAGCTACGTGTTTCTCCTACGCACAAACACACATACACACACAGAGAGAATCTTCTGCACCCAGTACGTTTTAGTGTCAAATCCTGGAGTTTCTTTTTTAAACTCATAGCTTAGATGCTGACCATGTTTGTTTGCCTCTCTCTCTCACCTTTCTTAATTGTACTTTCTTCCTGTCTTGACTATTACTTTATCCTCCTCTTCCTTCAGAAAGCTTCAGACAATATTCCTGCATAACTCCTTGGGACTTTGTGAAGTACCTTTTCTAAACTCTATTCTGTCTCTCATTTGCTCAATGAGTTAAATTGCATTTGTCGTTCCAGACACAAAACCTCAACTTCACCATGCCACTAATCTATTTTGGATTAACTCTATCGTACCATCTCTGTTTCCACCTCCATTCCTGCCTTGCCTGCATGTGGAGCAGCCTCCTGTCTTCACTTTGATATGCATCTTTCTTGTTCATATTCCTTTTGAAAATGCATTGCCAACCTTAGGCTCATACACACTAAGCCGTCTTTGAATTACATCAACAATCAGTATCCTTTCTGTTCAATTTAAAGTAAATAAGCAAAATATAAATGTGATCAAAATAAAAGTTCAACTGCTAAATAATGTGAAATAAAGCTATCTTCCAAGATTTCTTGGACGATCGCTTAATCTACATCTTATAAATTGCGTCTCAAGAGAACTGCTTTTCAGGAAAAAAAGTATGAACAATGCAAATGCGCGTCCTCACTTCCCTTTCTTAATTTCTATCACAATATCTTCTGTTCTTCTTTGAAGTCTGACAGATCACTTGCATTAGAATATTACTGTTCTATTTCTAACCTAATTAAAAAAATGCATCATGACTAATCTGTTCTGCAGTTGCTTTCTACAAATAAGTACTTCTATATTATCTTCCTAGCACACCGGGGAGCCTTGATAAACTTTTAGACTAATTTGGGGTAAAATTAAGAGGTTTCTTCATCCTCCTTAAAAAAAAATATCCACTGTCAGAAGAAATAAGCAACAACAAAACCAGATCAATCAGTAATAAACTGGTACAACAGCATCATTTAGTAAAGATTTTTCCAATAATTGGAGCCAGAGATATGCTCTTTTTCCTTATGATTCTTTCACTTTTCAGGATCATGTGATAAAGAACAGGGCATAGAAGTAGTGCATTTTTTTCCTTTTAATGTTTAACTTGTTTTACACTTAAAGCTATATTTACATGCTGTGAATTGGCAGTTTTTATTGCAAAATTTATTCAGTTTACAAAATGAGACAGAGAAAGACTTCCAGAAGGAAAGAAAAAATTTTAATTTCTGACGCATCCATGTATGAACTTGAGAGCCAGATTAAAGTTGGTACACAACCACAGAACAAAGGTGTACTTTCCTCATGTCCATCTCAGATGCACAAGATTTTGCCTGCCCTAACTCTGCTTCTACAAAGCTGCTTGCAACTGACAACATACCAAATGAGAAACTCAAGGAACATTGCTAGTACTTATTTTACGTAAATGGACTAATGTAACTTGGTAAAATTCAGTATGATATTGTCAGTTTTCAACTTTCTTTCTCAAGTTTTCAATGAATTTTAAGTACACTATACTTCTTCATAGACTGCCCTAGTATAATGCAAACCAACATACCACAGAACTCAAGCAAAATAAAATCTCAGACTAAATACAAAATTGCATACAAGTATGATAACAAGAAACTTCTACTTACATTTTTATACTGAATTACTGAGATACAGAGAAAATACACATGCTCTGAAAACAGTGTGTTTTCTAACTTCATCAAGGTGTATGTACATTTACTACTGCCTGCAGCAGGAGTAATCATTGACTTTCACAAACAAAAGCTGAAGGAAGATTCCTGCAGAATAGCTAAACAACTTGGAACTAAGCACTGGTACAGGCATAAGTAAATGGCCCAGAGACAATCTTCATAACTCTTCTAAGGTCTCTTGGTATTGCACAGAAGAGAGAGAGCATGCGCTTTCTTGCCAAATACACTGTTAGGATCTTCATCTTATCCAAGTTAATCACATTTGAAAAGGTTTTCTAAGAACCACACAGGCAAGTAGGAAGAGTATATCATTTTACTTTGCATTATATTTGTTAATTGCTTACCACAAGTTGAGAATACTGGCAGCTGCAAATAGTACTACATTATCTTGCCAAAAATTCTCCCTGATGACAAGCAAAATGTAAGAGAACAACAGAGCAACAATGCCAGGGATCACATTTTTAATCAAAGGTTTTTGTGTGAGACTAACATATTAAAGAGAAAACCACCAGTATATGGTTTCAACTAACATCATATTATTACCTTTTTTGACAATGTTTAATAAGGCACTGCAGGTATATCTAGTATGCTGATTGTATACTAGAAGATTCTGTTAAATTGCATACCCTGTTTACCGAAGTTGACAATCTTGCATGTTTCTATTTTGTAGTAATTTCTATTTCTTCTTGCTTGACATAAAATAATTGTTATTTGATACTCTTTATCAAAGTATATCAAGCAGTAATACGTTGTTGTACTTGCTTATAGCAGAGAAAATAACTGGTGACATGAAAATACAACACGTCATTATGACGCTGCAAAAGAATACTAATTCCATTTCCACGTCGACACTGATTAAACAAATGGAAATGGATCAAGTTCATGAGAAGTATATCACAAGCATAAAACTTTTTCAACTAAAACACATAGTTAAATGCTAGAATGGGTTCTTTGTGAAGAATGGTGAAACTCAGATTTTTGAAACGGTGGTAAATACTTTTCAGCCTTGGATATATGGACCACATAAAGTCCTTGCAACCGAATGATGTACATACGATATTTTTTAAATTTCCCCCTTCAATAGGAGAGGGACTAGAAACCACTGGTTTCTTACCTAAGTGTCCCTTGGACCCTTCAGTAGAAAGGAAGAGTGGCTTCCTGAGATTCCTTCCTGGTCTATTTTACGTCATGCTAGTTTGTCTATTAAAATTACTCAGAGATGCTTTTCACATTTGCCATCCACTGTCCTCAAACTCAAAGTTTCAATAGTTCACCATCATCATCTGTTTCCAGCTTCAGCTACTCCTCCCTCTCAGTGTCTTTTATTATCCTTCTAATCTGCTGACACTGTTGTCTAACTTTTAAAATTCTCCCTCATCTGTCTGCACTCTTTGAAAAAACATGTAGAATTCATTCATACATTTTCATTGAAAAATAAGAATGCCCTCTACCTATCCTATTTGACTCCAAAATAATTAGCAATTTTTCTTTGGTATATCATCACAAACTGAGCTCCAATTTCCTTCTTGATATGCCTAACAGGTTCCTCCAGATGATTTTCAATATTCTTTCCATATGTTTTTTGCTTGCTTACATACTGTAACTAAAAAAAAAAGAAACCCGCAACTGATCTTGTCCTGTAAAATTCATTTTTAATTCAACTACCCTAACTGGAAATGAAGAGTACCAAATAAATTGGAGTGCTATAATATTTCCAGTTCATTCATCTGACTGTCCTTTCTGGGATTCCTTCCTCTAATATTTTAACAAAAATATCTGACTACTATTGCAGTTTTTACTGAGTAATAGTAAACTCAAACCTAAGGCATATTTTTTGACTTTAATGTCAGTGAATAATGTAACCAAGCAATGAAGGCAGAAGTACTGCAAAGTGGTAGAAACTTGACATTGCCTTACTTGACAAGCTTTTTTGGTCAAGTGTTCTAGTGTATGCACCCAAATCTATTATTATTCACAAAAAGCTATTCGTATTGTGGTAACAGTAGTTCTAAAGCAGTCCTAATATAGAGTTAAGCAAGGCAGGAAATACAATTCCATATTACAAATAAAGGCATAACTGTAAACACGAACCATGTATATTCTTTCAAAAAATCTGCATGGAAGTGGAAAATACATTAGCCCCAAACAATTTTTCATAATTTCAGATTCTTTCATTCCTCATGAGAACCTTTTAGCCTTACCTTCCCCATCAGCGTAAGAGACCTTTTTAAGTATCTTAGTCATTTAAGACCCAAGATACATTCAGGGTGCCTTAGGTCATTCAACTCAATTACTCCCAATCTAAACTATTACATATCTACTATCCTTGTATATTACCACAAAGAAGTCTGTACTTGCATACTTGTTCCACTTTACTAGGAATAATGGACAGGTGAGTTGAAGTAAAAAGCTTTCAACTCCCAAGAGTAACCAACTGAGATCTTTGAATACATCCTGAGTGCCACAGTATATTTGTTTAAATTCGTCTGCCTTAAACCAGCTGCAGGCATAATCCAGGCAGCATTCACTCCCAACATATGTAAACAAGACTGTCCTTTCTATGGGTTTCCCTTTTTCTCTCCCTGGACTCCTGAAGAGTCTTCACTAAACCAGTCTTTTTAAAGAAAAACTCATATACCTGGTTTATCTACCCACACAACCCTCTACTGTGAATTACTTCCTACATGTATGTAACTACAATCTCGCAAATTTTCCTACTTCAAAATTTTCATGTCACAGCTGTTCCAGCTGTGAGACTTGAATACCTACCAGGACTGTGTTAGGAGCAAACTATCATACAGTCAAGGCAAAAGGCTGATTCTTTGGGAGAATAGCCACATTTTACTTTGCAAAAGAACAGAAGCCATTTAAACGAATAAATAGAAATTAAAAGAATACTTCAACTCTTCCCTAGTTCAACTTTACAGGCAAGGAAACTAGCTTGGAGCCTGAATGATAGTTGCAATCACAGTGGCTTTTCTAAACGGGAAAGGCAAACCCCTTTTTAGGCAGATTAATGACACTATGGCTTTTCTTATGGCTCACTTTATTAACAAGATAAGCTACTGCCAACACCTGTAGCAGTTGCTCAAATCAACTATCAAAAGCCCCATACAAAACTACTTTACACCAATGTAAGAAGAGGATTATAATTATGTTAAAAACAAATACATAGTGGCCCTTTTTTTGCTCGCACCGTCTCAAAAGCGAGTGGCTTGCACTGTATCATTCAACACCTTTTTATCCTGACTCCTGTGCATGGGACTGTCATCAGGTTTACACACCAAGCTGCTAGAAAGTAAAAAGGACTGGTGTAATAATCCATTCTACACCCATTTCACAAAGAAGAACTTCATGTTGCTGTATAGATATATGTCTGATGCATTTTAAAATCCTAAAAGAATTTTCCTTCATTATAAGAAAAAAATGTCATTATGCAGAATACAGGGATAACATAAAATCAATTCCTAAATAATAAGTATTCTATGGGCAGCACGGTATCAGCATGCAGGTGGCATGACAACAGTTGTGAAAATTACTTCCCTTTTTTATGGTTTGGTTATATTGGTTTTTACTATATTGCACGTTATCAGTTACCTGCTTAAAAGTATATACTAAGAGCACAATTTGCCAATCTGTTCACAATTACAATTTTTCAAACATCATAACGTTTTATATTATCGGCTCTCAAAGTTTTATGTCTGGGATAAATAACTTCCATTTATCAAGATGAAAATTAATTTGCAATCCGTAAGTTAATTTTGACCCAAAATGCACAAAATGTAACCTCTGAACATGTACACTCAACATGTGCACTGATTGACAGCACTACAAAACTGTATTCGGACACAGTGTTTGAAGTCACTTGCCAACATGCTTTTTCATAATTTTATCAGGAAACAACAGGATTAGCATTAAATCGTATCTTCTACTGTGCTGACTAAAGACTTATCTGAATACATTTAAGCATACATGAGTAACAGGTTGCTTAGGACGGTCACAATGTCCTTTGTAGAAGAAACTTTGAGCAGTGTTACAGTCCTTCATATACAATTTTATTTTAGTGGTGGCTTGTAAATCAATACCTTTTACACTACTTTACAGGCTGCTTAATATTACTAAAAGAAAAATGCACTTCGTAATTCTTTCCAAATTTTGACTTTTAGTAAATGATTATATATAATCTTACCTCTTGTCACTGTTACCTGCTGCTAAAATTGACAGCAGGGAGAGGTTTATCTCTGAACACTATTGGCATCATTCAGACATCACCACAACAAAATAGTTAGTACGGTCTTTCTTTCCCACGTCTTGACCACAGTGCAATTGTTTATCTAGTCAATGAACTACTGTAATATGTTGAAAATTTTAAATATATAGACCTGATACATAGTACATCCTAGTCATTCTATAAAAGCTTAGCTAAAGATACTGATAAGAATAATTTACATTTGCTCAAATTTTCTAATTTTATGGGGGTTTTTTAAATTCAGTTCATGCACTTAATGCTCTAAACTGCATTCAGTGTATACGACATTATGGTAAGCATATTAGCATGCACAGGCAGTACAAGAATAGATTATAATTAATCCCCATAGACAACCAAAAAAGGTGAAGTTGCATCATGCAATGAAACCACAGCTTGGCCTGGGCTGCCATGCAGAAAAAAACCTACATCAATGAGTCTGCTGTACGGCTCCTAGGTAAGAGTTGATATGAAAGAGGTGAGTTATTTCAGCAATGAAGTCACAGGCTGAAAATGCTTATACTACTGAAAACAAAATACTGTACATAGCACCAGTATTACGCTGGGGAGAGGGGGGAAGATGTTTGTAGAGGAGGACAAAAAGGATGAGAAAGAGAAGAAGGAGGAGGAGGAATTACAAATTACAGTAACAAGTCTGAAATCCAATCGGTTCTTTTTAATAAGCATTTTGTTATTTCATTCAAAATAATCTCATCTGAGTTTTCAAAGCAAACCTGAATTTTCAATGTATTTTGCAAAAATCAATGGATGAAATAATGAGATACAGGGTGGTTCCAAAACGTCAATAGTGTTCAGTAACTCATGAATAACTGAAGATAATAAACACACAGATATGCAGAAGTGAAATTTTTGATGCAGTGCACAGGATCTAAACCACACAACTTCCACTGATTTGAATGCATAACGTATTGGAATGAATGAATACAGGTAATATAAGGGAGGCACAGATATGAGTGATTTATTCACCTGCCATCTGCTGCTTTTCTAGTAAAAAGACATCTTTCTGCTGAATAAAAGCAGGGCTTTTTGCAGAAACTGTGGTAATTCTGAATTGCCTTTACCTTACTCACCTTTATAGTCATTTTGAATATAAAAAATGTGACCTGAATAACAGGGTGACCACCTAGCCCAGTACTTCATAGTCAGATTCCAGTGAGCTCAGAAAGAAATTGTTGACCAGGTAGTTTATTTTAATGCAACATTCACATAAGAGATCACATTCTTTGATGAAAAAGTATTATTCTGTAACACTATAACATATTTTTATGTGTCTTCAATTAAAAAAAAAACAACACGCTCAATATTTTTCAATAGGTATACTGCTTTCAAGCAATTTTGATTAACTATCCTTAACTGTAGGTGGTCACTCTATTTTTATCACAGATCCCAAATATATCAACTAATTACGCAGTGCAGCAATTCAGAGAACACCGAAAATAGTTTTATCAAGAAAACTAAAATTTCACTTCTTGTATAAAGGTTTTAATAGTATCTATTGTTGCTCCAGTTGCAGAACAATTGCTTTTGGTATCTGTTTTAACATGCTGATACTATTTTGAAATACGAATCTTATTTACACAGTACATTGTCACAGAAATTTAAATCAAAATAAGATCAGCTTAATCGACAGCAGAAATTTTCTGCCCTCTTGAAACTGCTCAGAAAATATCCAGAAAAAACGGTCAGCACCTTCTTGACGGGTGAAAAAAAAATTACTTATTCCTGTTATATAAACCTCCAAATACACTATGCTCATAGTGAAATATACTTTTTTTTTCCCACCCAAACATTTTCATCCTTTTCACAGAGGCAGAATTTACAGTCATATTTCGTACAACTTTAGCCACTGTGTGCTATCTAACTAGGCTAGTAGGGGGTTTTTAAATTAATTATATATTAAAGATGTGAACATTTTCTTGGGTGTACAGGTATGCACTTTCAAACCGTTGCACTGTGCATGCAAATGGTATCAACTACAGAAAAGGTTACTGAGTCAAAACAGTTATAAGCACTGCTGACAAAGCCAGAAATGTAGTACATTTAAGTTAAGCCGATGAGGAGCCCAGAAATTTAGAAACTGAACTTCCAGACTTCTGAAGTGTACTCTCCAGACAGGTACTGTACAGTCAGGAATTATGGCATAAACAGTATGTACTATTTAATATATATGTCCATATCACAACATAAATTATACATATTATGCATGTGTACTTTCCTATTGTTGTGGAAATGAGACAATCTAGCTTCTCTTACTTGACAAACATTGATTCAGCAAAAGCTGAAAAACAGTCCTTTTATTTATTCCTAATAAAAATAATGCACAGGTAATTTTTCACCTAGCCACAATAGAAATGTCCTCAAGATGCAGACAGACCACAGAGCTACCCTTAGTTCTACAATCTCATCACTGTGAATGTGAGCATAACAATGTAATAAAATAAAAAATGAGCAGGATCATATCCTTGGTATCTGCTACTAATGAAGTAGAGGATGACAGAAACTACAAATATAAGGATCTCTGAAGATTAGGTTAAACTAGAGTTTACCATACCTCTTCACAACAGTTTATTGTTCTATGAACAGCCACTTTTTGCTGTAAAACTAACTAGTTCTGAGAAAACAAGTTATTAGGTTCAAGAAATGACTCAGTCTTCTGTTTTCAAACTGTTCCTATGAACCAACCTCATGTTGATTTTAACTGCTTCAACTGGAGAGAAGCTATCAAAACCATTAACTTCCTAACAAGCTAAATGGCAAAAGTTTCTCCCTTTTACTGTAGCCAAAAGCCATAAAAAACCACATAATTCATACAAGTCTGTTGCAAACTATAAGTTCTAAGCACTATGATGGACACTGTACTGTTGAAAATAAACGACCAGAGCTATCAAATTTAACTAAATTGCTGGGATATTTTGCCTTGGAGTTCAATTCTTTCCAATGCCTGAATACAAAATTCCTTTTAATAAATCAATTACTAGCAAAGTTTGATATGGCAAAACAGGGCATGTGATTCTAGCTTTCTGTTTTCTGCTAGGCATATGACGATGCACACAAAAAAATCAGATGGGTGAAACTACATTTTCAACAGTGTAAATATCTCTGCTTATATACTCCATGGTTTTCAGCTAGACATTTCACAGAGTTAAGCACATTGGATGAAGCCTTGCGTAAGCAGTGACAAAAAATACCATAAAAATCTCCAACTGGTAGAAATATCATGAAATTAACTGTCCAACCCACAAATTAAAGAAAGCATAGTTGTATTCACAACCTTTTTGTCTAACCTGTTCTTAATATTTGCATGAACAAAGATTTCAAATCTCTAGATAGATTGTTTCAATGTTTCATACCTCTTAAAAATACAGAAAAGCCTAATCATTATTAGTATCAATAATTTAAAACAAGCTTTAATCTTTATTATTATTATTGCTCAACCGTATAGAAGAAAATGTTTATGGCAACAAGATTTTTTCCCTCTGACTTTAGAGGGAACTTTCCAACATGTTGATGTCCCAGCCTTCACGTAATTTCAGTACATCTAAGCTTCCAGAATCTAAAGACACTAACACTGCATTAGCAAGCTGGTTTCATCTTTTTTGCTCAAGTTCCCTAAAATCAATGTTTAGTATTTTCAAGAAATCTAAGGATTGAAGCTCTTGAGTGCTTCTGAAAAATTTAATTCATTACATATTCCATATTCTAGTACATGTATATGAATGTGTCAATATTTTTCTACACATTGCCTTCTTCTATTGACATTGTACTGAAATGTCATAAATTCAGTTCCTTGTTCTTTGTCAAATGTTCCTTGTTCTTTTTCACTGTAAAGTGAAATCACAATTCAACAAAGGTACAACAAAGACATATTTAGATATACATTCTTATTTTTCTAAACCTAAAAAAGAATAAAGACAAAAGATCAAGGCTCCCTGCATTTAAAATTAAATATTTATATCAATGAGACTGATAAATATTTACTATATAAGGTGAAATATATAGTGCTTCAAAATGGAATTAGATAAAACACATATAATTAAAAGTATAAATTGCCAGGAAAAGTAGTCAAGAGAGAATTTCATTGATATTTCACTAGTATTAACTGGAAATTAGCTTACTCATAAAATGGTAGAAAAAAATGCCGACTATGGATAATCTATTCTCCTTATAGTGGAAGCACTTAAGCGTGACAATTAAAATGAAGATTTGCAACAACAGCGCAATAAACAACCTGTAAACTCTTAACATAAAAAACAAATAAACAAATCCATCAACCACTACCATTGCATTTTCATTATATCACATGGTATAACAGAAATAAAATGACTGTAAAACATCACTGTCACAGCAGTTTTTGCTTTGGAGACTGTTCTCTCTATATTCCATAACACAGAATAGATGCTTCCTCTTTAATTAGAATCTATCAAATCATTTTAACTCTGTTTTATGGAAAGCTAAAATTATTAAATTATTAATGTAATTTAAAACCATATCTATAATCCACTTCAGAGACTGCAGAAATCATAATATGAAATTAAGAAAATAGTTTATCCTTCAACCATATAGGCTCTAGTATTTAACGTTCCAGTCAGAGGAATTAGTTACAATTACATACACTAGACTGAAGTTGGGACAGAAGAAGAATGAAAGAAGAGTAGATATGAAGTTAAAACTATAGCAATTTCACATCCCAGATTGTGCACTAAAAAGATTACTGGGAACGACCTAATCTCTGTCTCCACAGATAGAAAAATAATGGCAAACACATCAAAATTAAAAAGAAAAGAAGTGTAAAAGTCAAAGAGGCTGATTCAAGTGGAAATGCATAATTAGTCACCTACTCTGCAAAACCGTGTGCTAACATAATTATTCCTGTGTTTATGACCCCTTTAAGTCTTTGGATTTGATTTCACTTAACCAGGTGGTTTGAGTTAATAAGCTTGAGCAACACTTCTGAGTTACTTGACTGAAGATGGCCATAAGCAAGTCACTGGAACTACAGGCTGACTGGATTCAACACATTAAACCATGGTGATTCGAATGCTTACATTGCTACTGCATTTTAGCTAAAAAATCAAATGCATTGGAGTTTCAAATCTTCCTTATCTGGACAAGCTTAACCAATTCATGTCAGGCATTTGTGTTTGTCTATGACAGAGTAGGTCTAGAGAAAAAGCTTTCTTTCCCATGAACTAAGAGTGCTTTGAGAGAGGCCTTGAGATACCATGCTAAAAGAGTTCTCAGACAGTGTACTTAGTAGTCATTCTTTCACATACAATGGTAGAATAACACCAGTGGGTCCTGATTGCGGTAGCTGTTTGTCACCTCTTTTCTCTCACATCCATCAAGACCCTTACACTTCCTTCGAGGACTCACTCTCTTCCTATCCAGTCTCCCTCAGACAGAAGAAAAGAAAATTAAAAAAATCTCCTGAATTCTCTAATTCTTCCTACAAACAGCATTTAAGGACCACACCAGTGTGTTCCTGTCTGTGTAGGATTTTCTCTTTGTTGTGCTTTTATGCTGTTTTGTGATTATTTATGACAGGGTTTGCTTTTCCTCAGATCTGTAGAAGGTGAAAGGACTGAAATGCCGGTTAATTAAAGATAAGACATTAAGAGGTAAGACCTAGCTGCCTTTTGACCAGGAAACTGCAGCTGGCTTTGACCTAGTGAAACATGTTACGGCTGGTTAAGAGCACTGGCCTCGGTGATCAGAGGGCAGATTTTTCATCTTCACTTTTACAGGACAACTCCGTCTTTCTTCCCTGCATTCAATACTTAGCCTCACTTCTGCTCCCGTCGCCAAGTCAAACTGGAGGGAAAAACAAGCTATGTTTTGTCTTGTACTAAAAACTGGGAAAAAACCCTCAACAAACAACTCCCCATTTGTAACACTTGCATCAGTGTTTCCATGTAAGCAAATTAGCACAACAAATATTACCAGCTGTTAAGTTAAAGTAAGGGCAGAAACCTCTGGCTTTGTGTAATGTGTGTTTAGGATAAGATGCACAAGCACCACACAGGAGTTCAATTTTAATTAATGAAAGATGGTAAAATCATTTTACATCCTCTTGAAGGAGCACATCTCTATAAACATACTTGGCAATGTAGAGCACTGATACAACCTGGAAGCTTAAGGATACCAGGAGGAAAAGAAGGACACAGTGAGTGACATCAGAACCCAATGGCTGAGCTCCCAAATTCTTGTCTAGTCAAGGAGGGCTTAGGGAAGCTCAGGAAAAAAACAGATGAGAATACTCAGGTACAATTTATTCATGGAAATAACAAATGTTTCTATTAGAAAATGATTTAGGAGGGTTTTACATTGCTGATTGGAAATACCATAAAGTCTATTACCAGAATACCCCAAAACACCTTTAATCCCAAAGGGCTTGCCTACACAGAAACAGGGAGAAACTATGTCAAATCGATTGCAGAACCAGTAAGAGCAGTGTCCCAGGACTTCTGGGAAAAGCCAGCATACTATAATGGTAGATAATGCAGTAAGAACAAAATATACACTTACTAATATATCTCTGATGAAGGCTGTAAAGAACATGTTTCTATTCAATCCGTGCCTAGCTAAAAAAGTGCACTGTGATGATCATTAGTCATTAAACAGACTAGTATGGTGGAAGATTTATTAGGATTCTGCTTTATGGAACAGTTGGAACCTTAAGTATTCTTTCTAACACAGGACATTTGATCACAGACTTTAAGTCACAAACGAAGTATGACAAATTTTTGCATGGAATTATTGCTTAGCATGTTAGAACACCCACCATCCTGTCACTATTGCAAAATCCTAGACTGATTGGTTTATGCATAAAGCAGCTTTATGAAAACTTCTGTGTGTATATCTATTTTCGCGCTGACACTGTCCAAGCATGCTTTTTACCAAATGTGTCAGAACGACAGATCCAAAACTCTGAGTTGAATACGAGCTGGGGATGAGATGCAGCTAATTTTAACACATTTTAAAAACAGTTTTATTAGGAAAAAAATATGCCAGCAGAACCTCAAACAAAATTTCATTATCTAAAAGCATTTACAATTCTTTTTACTAGAACAGTTGAAAACTAATACACTCATACTTATGTGAAGTTTAGGCATTTGACTCCAAAGCGCCATTTGTGGGGTGAACCTTCATATACCACTGAATTCACCAGCACTTCTGAGAGCTCAATACTTCTGTAAATTAGAACATTGGATTCAGACCATTCAGATTCCATTTTTGGATACTAAATTTTGAAAATTTAGCATTGAAAATTACCACAGGTAACAATTATTTGTGTATTATAACTGGAGAGGCTTTTAACTTCCATTACTGTAGAAAACTAGGCAAGCATTTGAATCATTTTATCACATCACCATAAGCAATAAAAAAAGGTCACCCAGGAGAAAGTATGTGAAGTCTGTTTTTTTGTATGTTCATGTAATGATGCGGTATCAAAAGTCCCTTCTACATGTATTGCAACCGAATCCATGCCCCTACATTTATTTCATGGAGTGGTAACTCTTTCACTTATGGCACTACTAGTAATTCTCTGTACTCTTTATTATCTCATTGCCACATCCCACAGAAGACACTCAGGAAAGCTAGAAGAATCAGCACTTTGAATACTACAGAAAATCAGCTCCAAACTTCATTACACACAGAATCATGAAGCTATTGGTACTGTAAATCTTAGCACTAGCTGGCCTTGTAAGTCCATAGGGGACTGCCTTCCCTTGTGCTCCTTGTTTAGATGGAACACAGATTATGGGGACCAATATTCTGTAATTCATTCAACCTCAGGTAGCAGCTTGTATGCATCCCTGAGGCCTTAGGATGGGTTATTTTTATCATACACAACTGCAGTAACATATTGAAGGTTATAAATTATTGCAACTTCACTGACAGACATGATTTTACACTCACACTGAGTCTGATAATGAATTATGGCCTTAGGAAAAACAAGGAGTTGAAAGACCTGCTCTCGATTGCGACACTACTTCAGATTCACACCAGTACATAAAGATATACATATGGAACAACCTCTGTGTTTCCGTAAGTACTAATGTTTGCAGTTTCATGTACTTTGAAAAGCTATACTAGCTCTACTCTAGCAATATTTTTGGTTTATGTATATTTCTTCCCATTCCCAAAAAGCATTAGCATTACTAACATACTTCTGGATCAAAAAGAAGTAAATAAAGTATCTTAAACATCTGACAAATTTTTGAGAAAGACTGAGAAAAGTTTTCATGCCAGCACTACTATTCTGTATGTGCATCAAGAAACACCACAGTTAAAAATGTTCCTAAGACTTTGGAAATACGTAACTGAAGAGTGGTAAATATTTAAATACATGCACAGCTAAAATAATCTGTGTGTCTGCAAAGTATGAAAACTTTTTCCTTTACTGGCACAGCATGCATAATGATTTTGCCTTGGTATGCCATAACTGTTTATGCCTTTCCCTCTTACTGATAATATGAGCAGTGTAACAAATTTTTATTTTAAAGTATGTATCGTACAGTAAAAGAATCAAAATACCTTGGGGTTTTCAAACAAATGTGTTACACTACTTTCATTCTGGATGAACAGCAAAGACTAAATACTCTATAAAGAGGAAATTACTGTATTTTTTCACTGTAAAAAGGTCTTTGTCCTTAGGCTCATGCATATTTGAAAAACTAATCCTTTTCCACCTAGTCATTTTTCACTACATCTTGTTTGTGTACAGGGACAGACATAAACTTTACACAGGTACAGCAAGAAAAGACAGTAGGATCCCAGGATAAACATTCAAGTGGAAACTCAATGAATTTAGGTGAAGTCATTAAGTTTCACCAACTTGCTTCTGAAGGGAGTAAAGTGGTGGCATTTTAACTGAAGTATAATTTGTTTTGACTTTCTTTCAGGAAAAAACAAACATTCCCAGCCTGAACAAACACAGAGATGAAAACTCTTCATTTTCTCTTGATAGAATACTTCAGTGGGCAGTCACTCGCACTATTAACAGTTTACACCTTATTTTCCAAGCACCAGCTTTGAGATACTGATTCCTGCCAAGCCTTTATTATATTAAACAGCCTTTTACTTTCTTCTACTAATACACTTATTACAGTATAATGAAAGCACATATCAATCCTCAATAAACCAAACTGATCAAGCTCTTTAATCTGAGGAATTTTCTCTGGTCACTAAATTTCCTGTGCTCTCCAACATT